>NC_057800.1:637238881-637253446 GCF_018294505.1 Triticum aestivum | reverse complement strand
TGTTTTATCTCTTTTCTTTTATTTATTTTCTTTTACGGATTTATATTATTTTAGTTTTATAAAACATAAAGGTTGCACCTAAATTATTATTACTAGTTATACCTCGGTCACAAAAAGGTCTAACCCCCAAAATAAAATAGTTTAGTATTTTATAATATACAAAAGGCATTTATTTAGTTGTTTTAGCTACTGCTTAAATCATTTTAGAGCATTCAAACATTTTATAAAAGGGTGGTTTCTTCACCATAATTACCTATGCTTTACTTGTCACCGTTTGTACCTTTTAGTTCTGACATTTGAAAATTTTACTGGTTTGACTTTATTTTGTATTTGAAATTCGAACCGGTTTTTGAACTAACCCGAGATTAACTACAGTGACAAAGGTGACGTGGCATCATTAGTGGGGATTACTGTAGCTTAATTACCCGGGCGTCACAATTCTCCTCCACTTCAAGAAATCTCGTCCCGAGATTTAAGAGGGGAGCAAGGGGGAAAGGTCTGGTTACGATAATCTAACGGATCTTCTCGAAGAAGTTAATCCCTTTCGTTGATGTCTTCAATCCTTTATTCCGATGCATCATGATAAACTGGTCATCATTTCTTCGGGAACTCCATCGTACTTACGAAAGATAAGGGCCAGCTCACTACGACATAAAGCTTTTAAGGGAAACAATCTGGGGCTAACCCATGAATTAGTATAAGATTATCTCTCGAGTTGAACATATGAAATACCTCGAGAGTAAGGTACGAAGGTACCATAATAGGCTCCAAGCGGGTGAGAAAGGGGTTCAGAGTAGCGAGAGTAAGTATCGCGTCTGATACCAGAATAGATCACTATGACGGTGGCCCGTGAATTACATACGAGTCCACGCGGGAGGAATAACTTTGGGAACAGAGGGTGTACAGGAGAGTCTGGTTCCGATCCTGTGGAACTGTGGGTTATGGGCCCACCATGTGGTTAAAAGTAGAAAGGTTGGTGACATCTTGCACGGTCACAATAGCAAGGCATGTCAGAGGGTGGCCTATCAGTTATGTCGGTACAATGTCGGTACCAGGGCGAGGGACGAAGAGAACCATTTTCCTGCTCGTTGAACGAGGCGGACCAATAGGCAAAGTTCTCGTCCATCGGTGGCTACCGAAATGTCATCAACAATAATAACAGGCTCTTGCTGACAGAATTGTACACCGAGGAGTTTACATAAGCAGTAGAATATTGCTGCTTAGATCATATAGATCACAAGAAAGGTTCAAACAACCAATGGAAAGTAAAATATGATTATCATATTAAACAGAACAATGGAAAGGAAAATGTGTTAAAACACATAATTCAAGGGTATATCCTTCCCAAGGACAAGCAGAGCAAGATATCCATGACAGGATATATAGTAGAAAACCATTTAGTTAAGGGGGGAAGAATCTCATGATATTACCCATATAACGGTGTTAGGATAAATGATAAATAAATCTAGCATCGTGCTTCAAATGTTCCTGTTGCAAATCGGAGTACCATTGGCATGCTTCGAGATAGCATTGACATGGTCTTCAAGCAAAGGTCGGACTTGGATATACAAAGGATTCACCAGGAACAACTTATAGAATAAGCATTACAATTTCCTTATGGAAGAATGGAAAACCCTGCTGAAAAGGAATCTATAATGATAGGTCCTCCAGCCGGGGGGGGGGGGTGCTAGGTATGACATCATGCTACCGGGTCATCAAAGGATCAACATCATAACTCTTGGAAAGTTGTCCCAACCATCATATCTGACCGAGATTCATATCCAATTGGTGTCATGAAACCTCAGACTCAGGGGGTCCGAGAGGAAAAAGGTGCAACACAAATCGTCGAAATGACATTGCCAGATCCTCGAGAAATGAACTATGGTAGCGGGTTTCTGAAGCAATAGTTCATCATTAAACCAGGGAGAGGACAAGGAGGTGTCTGGTGAACTCAACGGCAATTCACCGAGATTCCCAAAAGATGGATTTCCACCATTAAGTGAACAAGGAGATAACATTTGTTAGATCAACTGATATAAGGAAGTATGCTCGAGGAAAACATACACAATTAAACATTGGTTGAAGGGTGCGCCCGAAGTACGGGTTGGGTTGCACGACCAATGTTAGAATGGTGATTCAATTAGCGAAGGTCTTAGAATGAACTATCACCCATTCACTTCAAAGCAATAGGGTTGCTAGAAGTTTTGAATTCACACGTCATAGCTCCATTGTCGGTATTCCGGTTGAAAACAATACGGGGACCAAGGAATGAACGAAGATGGCAAGAAGTATTAAGATATCAAGAATTGTTAAGAGGTGGTGAAATTCTCACCACATTCTTGACAAAAAGTGATGGTAATACTTCCGAGGTAAGGAAGATCAACTGTTGGGTAGTAGTGATCTCAAGGTTTACACAAAACGCGAACAAGTTGTGTTGAACAGAAGGCAATAAAGTGGTCGATGAGAACAGGAATCATCGAGGGCAAGGATGGTATTACCCATCATGAATTCAATTGAATTCCTGGAAGAGCTCATAAGGTTGATGATGATCACGACACAATTGTCGAGAGATTTCATGCAGATGTAGTCAACCAGCGACGACATCAAGTCAAAGGAATGATGAAGCAAGAGGTTATTGGAACCACAGTTACGACACAAACTCGAACTCAATCTTGTTGTTTAAGGTGAAAGGGTATGATGAGGAAAATCGACGTAAGGTTAGTTCATCGTCGAAAATTGGTGCTCCGAGAATAAGGACCAGGTAGCACCGTTAGAATCGTCACGACAATGATATAGCCAAACAGGCTAGGAATGGCGTGATCGGGTACAAACTCGTACTTATAGAAGCTTACTGAAGAGTTGTTGAACCGTAGAGCGGACTCGGTTCAGTTATCGGTGTCTTTGAGTGTTCAATAACTCAGAGCCCGCGAAAAATTGGAATCAGTGGGAAGGTAGCACTTGATGAAGAACTCATAAAAAGTTATGCAGTTCCATGATAATCTCGAGATACCAGGGGGGTAATACTCGACACAAGATCAAAGTAAAGGTTGGACTGGTGTATTGATCCATAGAAGACAATTGTTTCAACTTGTCCGAGAAAAGAGATCAAAGAAGAACAATCATGGTCGGAACCACGGTTGCAAAAGGCCAGATCCTAGATATAAGGTGAACTTATACCAAAGGAATAATTTATTTAAGAGAGGCTTTAATGATAAGATCTACATCGTGTCCATGGGCATGAACACAAGTTCAAGGTCGACTCCCACTTCTCCGATGCATAGGTTTTCATTCACTTCTCACGTTCGATGAAGTTGCAGTGTTGAAATTTTATCTGGCGAAGCACCAGAAGAGTATTATTCGTGAAAACTTTCGAGTTCACACATATCAAGAAAGGCATAGGTTCAACCCATCGTGGCATCTTAGAATCATATACCAGAATCTTTAGAAGTAATTAACTCAAGCTCGAAGGCAGAGCATGGTTGGCCAAGCAGAGGATACAACTTAACAAAGGCATTATGTATCAAGGGAAGAACTCACAAGGTGATTAATTATGAAGGACATAAAATCGAACAAAGGAACCGATGGTCCACAACGGAGCTGGTGTGGGTATCGATACTCTATCAAAGGAAGAAGGAATGCAAGTGCACCGGATTATAGAAACAACTGACTAACTCAATTGTCAAATGCAAAGGAATTATGATTCCCAAATCAAGGGATCAGAAGCAATGCTCTGATTAGGGGTGGATAAGTTGAATAGCCTTAGGGTACAATCAAAGACAATTCGATTGGTCGAGAACCAATTCCAGTTAAAAGAATGGCAGCTCAGCCGGAAAAGTAATTTATAAGGATCAATGATGATTGCGTGTATTCGCAAACATATTGAGTCAATAGACCCAAAATGATAATGACAAGGAGTGTCAATAAGACTACGAGACTTATGGGATTAACCATAATGCGAGCAAGCAAGAATTTCAAGAGCCAAAGGCTCCAAAGGATTTTCAGAAGATCGAATAATATTTCGAAGACTTTTGTGAAACTCATGAACAACTGGGGATGAGCGGATACTCGATAATTGCAATAATTAACCGTAGGGGTATTCAGGTGACAAAGAACAGCAAGGCAGTAAGCTCAAAGGATTATTGAAACAACGACGAGTTTTTAGGTTATCTTGTAATAACAAGACCAACTGGGGATGAATGTAAGAATAACAACTGCAAGTAGTTATCCATAAGGGTTTGCGGTGGAAGGGGAATTGCAAACGCGATGAACACAAGTTCTCGGGTTAACAGCGGAGAGTATCTTCAGGGTCTTCTGGTGCAGCAGACGATCATCAGTAACAAGGGGCTCTCCGGGTGAAAGTGATAACGAGATCCTATTGTTAGATTTAGTAAACTTCATTTAACCCGAATAGAGGAGAGATCAGCGTCCCAGAGTAAAGGTCGAGGAGTAAAAGATCCTAGTACCACCCAATGGCGACGTGGGCCCATGGGCCGCACAGCCATGTTAGTAAAAGTTTTGTAAAGTCTAGACTCGACTTCGGCCAAGGAGTTGGAAGGGGGATTCCTACAGGCAGTCGGCTCTGATACCAACTTGTGACGCCCCCGATTTAATTGTACACTAATCATGCACGCAAATGTGTACGATCAAGATCAGGGACTCACGGGAAGATATCACAACACAACTCTAAAACATAAATAAGTCATACAAGCATCAAAATACAAGCCAGGGGCCTCGAGGGCTCGAATACAAGTGCTCGATCATAGACGAGTCAGCGGAAGCAACAATATCTGAGTACAGACATAAGTTAAACAAGTTGCCATAAGATGGCTAGCACAAACTGGGATACAGATCGAAAGAGGCGCAGGCCTCCTGCCTGGGATCCTCCTAAACTACTCCAGGTCGTCATCAGCGGGCAGCACGTAGTAGTAGGCACCTCCAGTGAAGTAGGGGTCATCATCGACGGTGGCGTCTGGCTCCTGGACTCCAACATCTGGTTGCGACAACCAGAAAGAAGGGAAAGGGAAAAAAAGGGGGGGAGAAAGCAACCGTGAGTACTCATCCAAAGTACTCGCAAGCAAGGAGCTACACTACATATGCATGGGTATATGTGTCAGAAGGCCATATCAGTGGACTGAACTGCAGAATGCCAGAATAAGAGGGGGATAGCTAATCCTGTCGAAGACTACGCTTCTCGCAGCCACCGTCTTGCATCAAGTAAAAGAGAGTAGATTGAAATCCTCCAAGTAGCATCTCCAAATAGCATCTCATAGCATAATCCTACCCGGCGATCCCCTCCTCGTATCCCTGAGAGAGAGCGACCACCGGGTTGTCTGTGGAACTTGGAAGGGTGTGTTTTATTAAGTATCCGGTTCTAGTTGTCATAAGGTCAAGGTACAACTCCAAGTCGTCCTGTTACCGAAGATCACGGCTATTCGAATAGATTAACTGTCACATCCCTAGCTTCTGGCATTGCTCTAGGCTAGCTTCATGTGTGCATCATGTCTATATTTTTGAAACTTGAATTGAGGAATATTGGAAGCCTCAAAACCCTAAATAAAAGAGGGGCAAAAAACCCCTAAAATCTCATTCATTGTTCCAAAATGCTCCTCTTAGATGTTTAATATTTTTGGCAAGGGTTTTGATCCAAACCAAAAATAATGAACATTTTAAAAGGATTTATTTTTGGGACTTTGAATTTAAATCATTAGCTATTTGAATTTGAATTATATTCATATGATTAGAATATAATTTCAAATACCCCTGAAATATTTTATGAGCTTTTGGAAAAGTCCATCTAGCAATATAAAAATATTCAGAGGAGCTTTGGCATTGTTTGAATTATTATTTTTAATTCAAACACTGGCAAAAGAATTAATTAAAAGAAAAACAGAACAGAAATAAAAAAAAAGAGAGAAGAAGTACCTGGCCTCACCGTGCAGCCCAGCCGGCCCAGCTCCCCCACCAGCGCGGCCCAGCCCACCTTCCCCCCCCCCTTGTCCTCTTCTTCCTCTGCCAGAAGGCAGAGGCGAGGCGTGGCGCGCGCCCGAGCGCCCCGGCCACCTCCTGCTTCGCGCTGGAGGCCGCCCTTCGTCCTAATTCGCGCCACGACGACGCCCCGTGTCCCCTCTCTCCTTTCCCTCACTCGCTGCATCCCCTCTCCCTCTTCTGTCTCTCTCCCTCGCTCATCCCCGGATGCACCGAGACCGCCGACGAGCGCCACCGGAGCCACCAGCATCCCCACGCCCAGCCAGTTAGGCCACGAGCTCCGCCTTGGATCCGGGAAGCTCTACCACGACGCACGCGACGCCGGGTGCCCTGAAGCCATGCCATCACCGCCATCTTCATCGCCACGGCCGGCGATCGCCGCCGTTCGATTCGCAGCACCGAAGACGTCCCCGAGCTCCCCGAGGCCACCACTGCACCCGCTGTGAGCTCCTGTATTGATTTCCCCTCTTTCCGTGCCCCACCTCCCTCTCTAGCTAGCCCCACCACTTGCCCGAGAATCTCTCGCCGCCGGCCATGGTGTGGCCGTGGCCACAGCCACCCCAGCTCGTATCCGAGGCCACGGTCGTGCTCATCGTGATCTCGGGAGTCCGTAGCACGCCCCAACCCCTCCTGCCGTGCTCCCTAACCCCGACCCCAGGATTGCCCGAGCTGCTGCCGCCGCCAAACCTCGTCGCCGACCACTTTTCCGGCCACCCCAGCACCTGTCACCGCCACCACTAGATGCGCGCCACTGCGCGCGTTCGAATGCAACAAACCGCGGCCGAAACGATGCCATGTGGCTCGTTTCCGAGCCCTCCGCCGCGTCTGGATTCGCCGGCGGCTAAACGCCGGCGACCGCTGACCCGATGACCGGCGTGGGATGACCCACTGCCAGGTTTGACCCCCCCCCTCTCTCTCACTGACCTGCGGGCCTGCCCGGCTAATTAGGCTAGGATTAATGTTAACTAAATATCAGTTAGTTTATTAGACACTGACATGTGGGCCCTAGTGCCCTAATCCTTAATTAAACTAAAATAAACCCCCCCTGACGCTGACCAGTGGGCCCCAGGGCTTAGTCAAAGCTAACCAGCCCGGGTCAACGCGGGATTAGTCCCTGTGTCACTGACGTGTGGACCCCACACGTCAGGTTTGACCCGGACCAGCCCCTGTTGACTATGCTGAGGTCAGCATGACCTAGTGCTGACGCAATAATTCCTTTCTGGAATTTAGATAATTCTTAAATGATTTATAAATTCCAGAAAATGCCTAAAACTTTAATAAATCATAGAAAATTAACCGTAACTCCAAATTAAATAATTTATATATGAAAAATTATCAGAAAAATTCAAGGAATCCATCTGTACCATTTTCATGCATGTTAGAACAACTTATAGATGCTGTTTAGCACAAATCATATAAATGGCATTTGAATAATCACATATGGAGTTTGAATTTGAATTTTATATTCAAACCAACTTCATTTAATCTGTTGCTAGTTGCATTAGCCCAAAACACATTCATTTTGCCATGTCATGATCATGCATCATGTTGTGCATTGCATTGATTGTGTTCCTTTCTGTGTTGCCGGTATTTGTCCCCTCTCGATAGACGTGATACCGATGATGTGATCGTTGACACTGATGAAGACCCACTGTTATCTTCAGAAGTGCCAGGCAAGCAAAACCCCCTTGTCCATTCCGATACAATCCTACTCTCTCGCTCCTGCTCTCTTTTACTGCATTAGGACAACAACGACATATTTGTTACTTGCTGCGGTAGCTGAACCCCTTTATCCTCTGCATGACCTGTCATTCCACAGTAATTAGATGAAACCCACTAGCATGAGTAGGAGTTGTTTGAGCCTTGATGTGCCTACTCATTCATGCTTGTTTGTCATGCCTGCTACTGCTTAGAGTTGAGTCAGGTCTGATTCATCGGGGATGAATCAGAGGTGTGTGAACATGTCCTACTGTGTGTGAGCTAAGTGTGTGAACACGATTTGGTAAAGGTAGCGGTGAGAGGCCATGTAGGAGTACATGGTGGGTTGTCTCATTGCAGCCGTCCTCAGGAACTGAGTTCTGTGTTTGTGATCCATGATTCAGCTACTACCACGCATTGGGCCCGAAACCAATGGACCCTCTCGGCTTCTTAATCACCCTTGTCCTCTGTCCAGGAGTTGCAAGTAGTTTCTGGTGTTTGTAGTATGCTGGAGGCCGTGCGCAGCTCTGACCGTAGGGGTGGGCTGTGATGCGGTAGGCACGTGGCACGGTGTACCGGGCGCCCGTTTGGTGTCTCGGGAACCCTGTTCACATCGTTTGGGGCTGTGAGCGAAACTCCGGCCGGATCTCCTCATGGATGGAACCCGAATAGGCGATAAACCTGGACTAGAGACTTGAGTGTTTAGGTAGGCCGTGGCCGACACCCACGTTGGGCTTCCGCTTGAAGGTTGCCGAGTACATGTCGTGTAAACGGCGGTAAGTGGTGAGAGCGTGTGTGAAGAAGTACACCCCTGCAGGGTTAACCTAATCTATTCGAATAGCCGTGTCCACGGAAAAGGACCTCTGGGTTGCTTATATCAGTTCATAGACAAGTGAAAGTGGATACTCTAAAATACGCAAGATAAGCGTGAGTGCTATGGATGGCGTTCTCGTAGGGAGACGGGAGCGATTCCATAGTGGTGTATTGATATGGTGAATATGTGGACTCGTGTGCGCCACCTTAAAAGAGTTACATTGCAGTCGTAGTTTAGGATAGCCACCGAGTCAAAGCTGGCTTGCTGCAGTTAAACCCCACCACCCCTTTGTTGATAATGATGCATATGTAGATAGTTCTGATGTAAGTCTTGCTGGGTACATTTGTACTCACGTTTGCCTATTTTATGTTTTGCAGAGAGACTTCGGTCTCGCTAGTAGTTTCACGTGGACTTCGACATTTAGCTTGATACCTCAGCTACGATCTTGTGCCCCGGCAGGATCTGATAGATAGTCAGGCTTCTCAGCCTTTTTCATTTATAGATGTCTGTACTCAGACATGATAGCTTCCGCTTGTGCTTTGACTTGTATGCTCTGAGTGTTGGGTCATGAGACCCATGTTTGTAATATCTCGCTCCTCGGAGCCTAATGAATAAAGTACTTGTGTCGTAGAGTCATGTTGTGATGCTTCGTTGTATTTGCACATATCGAGCATACTGTGTGTGTGATTGAAATGCTTGGTATGTGTGGGATCTGACTATCTAGTTGTTTATCTTTAGTAGCCTCTCTTACCGGGAAATGTCTCCTAGTGTTACCGCTGAGCCATGGTAGCTTGCTACTGCTCTGGAACACTTAGGCTGGCCGGCATGTGTCCTTCTTCGTTCCTGTGTCTGTCCCTTCGGGGAAATGTCACGCTTTGAGTACCGGAGTCCTGTTAGCCCGCTACAGCCCGGTTTACCGGAGTCCTGCTAGCCCAGTGCTACAGCCCGGACCCACTTGCTGATGACCGACACGTTCGAAGCTGGGTCATGGATGCCTGTCCCTGTAAGTCGGTGCCACTTTGGGTTTACGACTAGTCATGTCAGCCCGGGCTCTTTATCATATGGATGCTAGCGACACTATCATATACGTGAGCCAAAAGGCGCAAACGGTCCCGGGCAAAGGTAAGGCGACACCCGTGGGAACACCGTGCGTGAGGCCGCAAAGTGATATGAAGTGTTACTGGCTAGATCGATGTGACATCGAGTCGGGGTCCTGACAGCGTTGGTATCAGAGCTTGACTGCCTGTAGGATTACCAAGCCAAACTGGTCGAAGTTGAGTTTAGAAATTCTTTAGTTATATAAGGGAATTGATTGTGGGATGGAACGTAAGGCTCTTTTTACTCCTTATACCTCATGCCCTTCTGATCTGAGTCATCTTATCTTTCCTGCGGGGATTAAGAACTAGGCTATCTCTTCTTCCCATCAGGATCACGTGTTACTAATCCGTAGACTTATAAGATTGTTGGATTTAAGCTTGAGTTCAGTTCCTACTACTTCCGTATGTTAACTGTTGATCTCGAAACCTTGATATTGTGCTTCTGAGTGGTTATGCCACCATTTTTGTGAATGTCTCAAATCTTTTCTGAGCATTTACAGCCGTTATGCTGTCCGAGTCATCCCAGGTTTCCAAACAGTCTGATGCATTTGCAAATCCCTTCCTCCTGTTTCCGATGTGCCTTTGGTCAGATTAATCACACAAATTGTTGAGTTGAGGTACTCTACTGCCTCAACCTTTATGTTAGAGTTATTACTATGACCCTAGGTGTCTCAGGGGATCATCTAGTAGTCTAGCCTTGTTTTGTGTCCCAGTGTGATGATTCTGGCTTTTATTCTCGAAAGCATCCCGTGATGCCACTTAGTAGTAGGTATTCTACTCCTTGAGCTTTGAACCCGAGATTCACTCTACTTACTTCATGTTGATAGTGTTTGCTAGTTCCTTCAGGATATTAGTAACTTTGCGATAGTCCTCGAGGTCCGTGGTATTTCCTTCTTCCAAATACTATGAACCGCTTATGGCAGATGTTTATTGGATCAAAAGATCACAATTAGAGTACTCTTGAGGAGTTCTCCATTCATAAATCGTGACTCTGCCAGTTCTACCTTTCTGCATGGGTTATCCGGAAGAAACATGTTGAACTTGGTTCGACATACTAATCTATGCGTCCACAACTCAGAAAATTATATGATCCTTTGAGTTGATCTCTTTAGTTGCATTCTGACCCTCGTCTATCAATTGATAGTCAAGAGTATGCGTGCGTTCGTTTATCGATGCCTAATACTCTTGTGGTCCGTCAAGCCATTCTATCGCAGAATGACTAGGAGAAACAAACTCCAGTACCTCTTCCATATCCAGGATTGGGTCAAAGAAGTTGTGCCCCGCAGATCAAATTGCTAATCCAGCCTTTGATCCTGTTCTACCCTGAAGTATTACCATCTTTATATCGGGATTGTTATAGGAATTGCACACCATCCTATGAACTCTTGGTACAGTGATACTTCTTGCCATCATTGTTCATTCCTCGGTTCCGTGTTGTTGCAGCCGGAGTGCCGACAAGTGAATCATGATGTGTGAACTCAATACTCCTAGCAACCCCATTGCTTGGTAGTTAATGGACAATAATCTTATTCTTAGTATGTTGGTTATTGAATCACCATTCTAAGATTGATCGTGCTACCTAGTCTTTATTTCCTGGTGCACTCTTTGATTGATGAGTTAGGATTTTTTCAAGTCCTCGCTCATTTGATCATATCATCTTGCTCTGAAAAGCAAGATTGTTCTCGAGCTTAGTAACATATCGGTGGTTCGTGATTTTCCGAATATCTTCTCGAAAGTATCACCAGGTTGTCGCCTGACTGTTATGTTAAGCTCGTGATCAAGTTGGTTTATCCTGTAAACCACCCTTTCTCCAAGAATCCGTGTTGGATACCCCTGAGCTAGTTGGTTAAGCTATGCATCAACTTGGAGAGTTGGAAGATAGAAGCTTGCCCGATTTAGTTCATCCAAAGGGATATTCTTGTGTAGTGTGTGTTGAAGAAAGATGATATCTTCATCGATTGGTCCTTGTGATCAGTTGCTGGACCTATTGTCTTATCAATCCTTTGATTTGAGTGTGGGCTATCGTCAAATCAAATCAGTACCAACGATGCTCGTAATGTTGTCTTATTTCGTGGTTGATCCCTCGAGCATACACCGTTATATCTTTTAGGTCTGACCAATGCTATCACTTGTTCACTTAACTATGGAATTCCTTTTAAAAGGAAACCCAGATGAATTGTTGTTGTGCCCATTGACAACATCCTTGTCTTCTCCATAATTTTGCTGAACATTAAGCTAGTGTTGGAAACTTTTGAAAGCATTTGTTCATGCTAGCTCATGAAGCATATGTTTGGATGAAGGTAGTGACTTCCTTTAATTCATGTGCATCTGATGCAAGTTGCCGCCGTGGATTCGAGAAAGTCAATGTTGCTTTCTTTGGAATCATTCCAAATCAGTCATGCACACGTGCGGAGAATGCTGTGGTTTGAAGACTTGCAACCTTCAATCTATATGTATCCCTAGCACACCAAGCCACTGATTGATTTGTTCAAGGAGAAGGAGTTCCTCCATAAGAGCTAATCCGGACTTATGAAAGAACTTCGATATCCTCGCTGATGGTTCCCAACCTGAACTCGGTAGTGTTTTATTATAAGACTACTTTGTGGTCATGCTTGTCTTGGACAACGTGTTCACATGTTTGTAGCAGAACTAGCTCATGTTTTGGAGCTTGCTATCGTAGTTCATCTTCCGAGAATCTCGCAATGTCATCTCGTCGATTTGTGTTGCAAACTTTCGTTTTTCTTCCTAGACTCGATGAGTCTGGAATATCCTGACACCAACCAGATCTGAATCTCAGGCAGATATGATGGTTTGGAACATTTCCCAAGAACTATAATATTGGTCTCGCGATAACCGATAAAGTGGATGTCGTGGCCAGCACCACCCAGCCGAGAGACCTATTATTGTAGTATCTTGATTAAAGAAGTTGGCCACCTCCCTATAAGGATTTCGTAGGGTTTACCTCCCTAGTTGTTCCTTATGGATTCTTGTGTTCCCGAAGTCCGACCCTTTACTTGATGTTCTAGATATCAAACCATATCTATGAATGGGTTACACTAGCACATCAAGGAGAACATTAGAAGCGGAGTGCTAAATGTCTCTCGGTCGATCATCCAGATTTTATTTCCTTGGCCCCGCCAAAGGTGAAATCTGAGAAGGTGTTATCTTCCTTTGCATCTGCATCCTCCATCACCATTCATCATGGTAGTAAGTTGTGTTATCGGACCCTTGACACGGATGTTGGTAAAACCTTGATGATTATGGAATTGCTCAAGTTCTTGAGAGCACGAACAAGCGCTACGTGTTATCATCGGCACTAGCTGGGATTGCCCCAGGTTTCCTCGGTTATGCTATAACCACTCCAACAGTGAATTCACTCTCTATTGTTGGGTTCTTCCCCAGTTACCAGAATCATTCCCAGCATTTGCATTTTGTTCCCAGCTGGCACCGCCAATGTGTCATTCTACTATGGGTCTCTTCCATTTCTGGTGATAAGCAAATTCATCCATTGCGTTGTCTTCAACAAGGTAATCCACATCATCCAAGTCCGAGTATGCCATTCTACTGACCCCCTCCAAACGATCGCTCGAGAATTGCCTTAGCTGGTTTAAAGAGTTTCAATGATCTCTGAATCAAAAGTAATTCTTTTTGCCACTTAAGGTAATACTCTACGATCACCTTCCTCCAGGATGCATCGTTGTGGTATCATGGCAACTCAACTCCTCGCTACGTTGACAACCGATTACCACCTTCTTAAGTGTGGAATTGTTGTCCACCTAGCGAACCTTCGTCATCCGTTTCTTTCCACCCCTCCTGATGTGTATCTCGTGTCTCAACCCGAGAGATGGTTCTATGTCTCATTCCATGAGTTGTTCGACCTTCAAGAAGATCGACCCTTCTAGAGTTTTCCTTTCCTCTTCTTTTCATGATTAGCTGGAGTTCTCAGAGCAAGACGACAAGACAAAGATGGTGTTCGAATCAACGTTTCTATGAAGTGCACCCTGGATCATGAAGATTATACTAGTTGCATTTCCCCTTCATCCTACCCTACGCTTGAATCTCGAGACGAGATTCTTGTTTAGTGGGGGTGAGTTGTCACATCCCTAGCTTCTGGCATTGCTCTAGGCTAGCTTCATGTGTGCATCATGTCTATATTTTTGAAACTTGAATTGAGGAATATTGGAAGCCTCAAAACCCTAAATAAAAGAGGGGCAAAAAACCCCTAAAATCTCATTCATTGTTCCAAAATGCTCCTCTTAGATGTTTAATATTTTTGGCAAGGGTTTTGATCCAAACCAAAAATAATGAACATTTTAAAAGGATTTATTTTTCGGACTTTGAATTTAAATCATTAGCTATTTGAATTTGAATTATATTCATATGATTAGAATATAATTTCAAATACCCCTGAAATATTTTATGAGCTTTTGGAAAAGTCCATCTAGCAATATAAAAATATTCAGAGGAGCTTTGGCATTGTTTGAATTATTATTTTTAATTCAAACACTGGCAAAAGAATTAATTAAAAGAAAAACAGAACAGAAATAAAAAAAAAGAGAGAAGAAGTACCTGGCCTCACCGTGCAGCCCAGCCGGCCCAGCTCCCCCACCAGCGCGGCCCAGCCCACCTTCCCCCCCCCCTTGTCCTCTTCTTCCTCTGCCAGAAGGCAGAGGCGAGGCGTGGCGCGCGCCCGAGCGCCCCGGCCACCTCCTGCTTCGCGCTGGAGGCCGCCCTTCGTCCTAATTCGCGCCACGACGACGCCCCGTGTCCCCTCTCTCCTTTCCCTCACTCGCTGCATCCCCTCTCCCTCTTCTGTCTCTCTCCCTCGCTCATCCCCGGATGCACCGAGACCGCCGACGAGCGCCACCGGAGCCACCAGCATCCCCACGCCCAGCCAGTTAGGCCACGAGCTCCGCCTTGGATCCGGGAAGCTCTACCACGACGCACGCGACGCCGGGTGCCCTGAAGCCA
>NC_057800.1:637230229-637238402 GCF_018294505.1 Triticum aestivum | reverse complement strand
AGCACCGAAGACGTCCCCGAGCTCCCCGAGGCCACCACTGCACCCGCTGTGAGCTCCTGTATTGATTTCCCCTCTTTCCGTGCCCCACCTCCCTCTCTAGCTAGCCCCACCACTTGCCCGAGAATCTCTCGCCGCCGGCCATGGTGTGGCCGTGGCCACAGCCACCCCAGCTCGTATCCGAGGCCACGGTCATGCTCATCGTGATCTCGGGAGTCCGTAGCACGCCCCAACCCCTCCTGCCGTGCTCCCTAACCCCGACCCCAGGATTGCCCGAGCTGCTGCCGCCGCCAAACCTCGTCGCCGACCACTTTTCCGGCCACCCCAGCACCTGTCACCGCCACCACTAGATGTGCGCCACTGCGCGCGTTCGAATGCAACAAACCGCGGCCGAAACGATGCCATGTGGCTCGTTTCCGAGCCCTCCGCCGCGTCTGGATTCGCCGGCGGCTAAACGCCGGCGACCGCTGACCCGATGACCGGCGTGGGATGACCCACTGCCAGGTTTGACCCCCCCCCTCTCTCTCACTGACCTGCGGGCCTGCCCGGCTAATTAGGCTAGGATTAATGTTAACTAAATATCAGTTAGTTTATTAGACACTGACATGTGGGCCCTAGTGCCCTAATCCTTAATTAAACTAAAATAAACCCCCCCCCTGACGCTGACCAGTGGGCCCCAGGGCTTAGTCAAAGCTAACTAGCCCGGGTCAACGCGGGATTAGTCCCTGTGTCACTGACGTGTGGACCCCACACGTCAGGTTTGACCCGGACCAGCCCCTGTTGACTATGCTGAGGTCAGCATGACCTAGTGCTGACGCAATAATTCCTTTCTGGAATTTAGATAATTCTTAAATGATTTATAAATTCCACAAAATGCCTAAAACTTCAATAAATCATAGAAAATTAACCGTAACTCCAAATTAAATAATTTATATATGAAAAATTATCAGAAAAATTCAAGGAATCCATCTGTACCATTTTCATGCATGTTAGAACAACTTATAGATGCTGTTTAGCACAAATCATATAAATGGCATTTGAATAATCACATATGGAGTTTGAATTTGAATTTTATATTCAAACCAACTTCATTTAATCTGTTGCTAGTTGCATTAGCCCAAAACACATTCATTTTGCCATGTCATGATCATGCATCATGTTGTGCATTGCATTGATTGTGTTCCTTTCTGTGTTGCCGGTATTTGTCCCCTCTCGATAGACGTGATACCGATGATGTGATCGTTGACACTGATGAAGACCCACTGTTATCTTCAGAAGTGCCAGGCAAGCAAAACCCCCTTGTCCATTCCGATACAATCCTACTCTCTCGCTCCTGCTCTCTTTTACTGCATTAGGACAACAACGACATATTTGTTACTTGCTGCGGTAGCTGAACCCCTTTATCCTCTGCATGACCTGTCATTCCACAGTAATTAGATGAAACCCACTAGCATGAGTAGGAGTTGTTTGAGCCTTGATGTGCCTACTCATTCATGCTTGTTTGTCATGCCTGCTACTGCTTAGAGTTGAGTCAGGTCTGATTCATCGGGGATGAATCAGAGGTGTGTGAACATGTCCTACTGTGTGTGAGCTAAGTGTGTGAACACGATTTGGTAAAGGTAGCGGTGAGAGGCCATGTAGGAGTACATGGTGGGTTGTCTCATTGCAGCCGTCCTCAGGAACTGAGTTCTGTGTTTGTGATCCATGATTCAGCTACTACCACGCATTGGGCCTGAAACCAATGGACCCTCTCGGCTTCTTAATCACCCTTGTCCTCTGTCCAGGAGTTGCAAGTAGTTTCTGGTGTTTGTAGTATGCTGGAGGCCGTGCGCAGCGCTGACCGTAGGGGTGGGCTGTGATGCGGTAGGCACGTGGCACGGTGTACCGGGCGCCCGTTTGGTGTCTCGGGAACCCTGTTCACATCGTTTGGGGCTGTGAGCGAAACTCCGGCCGGATCTCCTCATGGATGGAACCCGAATAGGCGATAAACCTGGACTAGAGACTTGAGTGTTTAGGCAGGCCGTGGCCGACACCCACGTTGGGCTTCCGCTTGAAGGTTGCCGAGTACATGTCGTGTAAACGGCGGTAAGTGGTGAGAGCGTGTGTGAAGAAGTACACCCCTGCAGGGTTAACCTAATCTATTCGAATAGCCGTGTCCACGGAAAAGGACCTCTGGGTTGCTTATATTAGTTCATAGACAAGTGAAAGTGGATACTCTAAAATACGCAAGATAAGCGTGAGTGCTATGGATGGCGTTCTCGTAGGGAGACGGGAGCGATTCCATAGTGGTGTATTGATATGGTGAATATGTGGACTCGTGTGCGCCACCTCAAAAGAGTTACATTGCAGTCATAGTTTAGGATAGCCACCGAGTCAAAGCTGGCTTGCTGCAGTTAAACCCCACCACCCCTTTGTTGATAATGATGCATATGTAGATAGATCTGATGTAAGTCTTGCTGGGTACATTTGTACTCACGTTTGCCTATTTTACATTTTTGCAGAGAGACTTCAGTCTCACTAGTAGTTCCACGTGGACTTCGACGTTTAGCTTGATACCTCAGCTACGATCTTGTGCCCCCGGCAGGATCTGGTAGATAGTCAGGCTTCTCAGCCTTTTCCATTTATAGATGTCTGTACTCAGACATGATAGCTTCCGCTTGTGCTTTGACTTGTATGCTCTGAGTGTTGGGTCATGAGACCCATGTTTGTAATATCTCGCTCCTCGGAGTCTAATGAATAAAGTACTTGTGTCGTAGAGTCATGTTGTGATGCTTCGTTGTATTTGCACATATCGAGCATATTGTGTGTGTGATTGAAATGCTTGGTATGTGTGGGATCTGACTATCTAGTTGTTTATCTTTAGTAGCCTCTCTTACCGGGAAATGTCTCCTAGTGTTACCGCTGAGCCATGGTAGCTTGCTACTGCTCTGGAACACTTAGGCTGGCCGGCATGTGTCCTTCTTCGTTCCTGTGTCTGTCCCTTCGGGGAAATGTCACGCTTTGAGTACCGGAGTCCTGTTAGCCCGCTACAGCCCGGTTTACCGGAGTCCTGCTAGCCCAGTGCTACAGCCCGGACCCACTTGCTGATGACCGACACGTTCGAAGCTGGGTCATGGATGCCTGTCCCTGTAAGTCTGTGCCACTTTGGGTTTACGACTAGTCATGTCAGCCCGGGCTCCTTATCATATGGATGCTAGCGACACTATCATATACGTGAGCCAAAAGGCGCAAACGGTCCCGGGAAAAGGTAAGACGACACCCGTGGAGATACCGTGTGTGAGGCCGCAAAGTTATTGTCACATCCCTAGCTTCTGGCATTGCACTAGTACTAGCCTTTGGTGATGCATCATGTTTACTTTTACAGAAAGTTGAAATGGGGATTGTCCAAACCCTAGCATTTTAAGAATTCACCAGGTTCACCTAAAATATTTTCAGTCAATCCAAGTGGCTTTCAAAAATGTTCATCATTTTTGGAAAAATGCTGGAAACAGTAACCAGAGATGATGCACATTTTTCCATGTCATTTTGGATCTTTGAACTAATATATATTGTATTTGAGTTGGAGCAAATATATGTTATATATATTTTTAATGCTTCAATAATTCTGATATTTTGTGAGGGGCTCTGGAATATTACTTTCAGTCCCTGCAAAAATTATTGGAAGAAACAAAAATGATTTAGTGTTTGAACTAAATCAAAACAGATGAAACAAATAGAAAACAATGATTAAAAAATAAAACAGAGCAAAAATAAAAAGGGAGACGGCCACCTGGGCCACTTACCTGCTTACCTGCCCGGCCCAGCTCCTCCCGCTGGCCCAGCCCACCACCACAGCCTCCCTGTCGTCTTCCTCCCTGGACAGGAGGACGAGGGCGTGTGCCCGACGCTCGCCGGCACGCGCGCGCGCCACCTCCCCCCTGCTGGCCACCTCCTGCTTCCCCCGGACTCCCTTGATGCCCCGGACGAAGCCACGCAGCTGCCCCGCACCGCTCTCACTCTCCCTCGCCCTCCCCTTCTTCCCCTGCTCTCTCTCCCTCTCACCCGAGAACCACCGCCGCCACCGACGCCGATTGCCGCAGCCACCGTGCTCCTCTCGCCTCCCCGACGCCTCCCAGAGCTCCGCAAGTCCTCCCTCGTCCTCCTCGTCGTCTCACGCGACCAGAAGAGCCCCGGAACGCCGCCCCCGACGTTTTCCCCCTCGCCGGCCGCCGAGGATCTTCTCCGTCGAATTCGGCCACTCTGGCGCGCCCCCGAGCTCGCTGACCCTCCCTGCGTGATCCCTGTGAGCTCCACTCCGTTTCCCCTCCTCCATTTTGTTCGTTTCCGTGCCGTAGCACCCCGGCCACATTCCCGAGCGCCGCCGTCCGCCATGGACGCCGGGCATGGCACTGACGTGCTGCTGCGGCCAGACCGACGAGCCTAGCGTGCTCCTAGCTGCCCCAGGAGTCCGCATAGCCCCTCAGCCAGCCCCCTAGCGCCCCGTAACCTCGCTCCGCCCAAACCCGAGCTCCGGCAGCCGCTGCGGCCCCCACTCCGGCGAGCTCCGGCCACCCCCGCACCTCCCGATGGCCCCCCTAGATGCGCACGGGCACGGGCTACCCTCTGGTGCCCTTGGCTTGGCCCAAAACCCCTCGCAGCGCCACTCCGGCGAGCTCCCGCCGCAGTTTTGGTCGTCGCCGGCCGAACTCCGGCGAAGTCGACGTGGCTTAGTTAATTAGTCACTAACCCCCCCACCTACTGACGCTGACAAGTGGGCCCCAGGGCTTAGTCAAAGCTAACCAGCCCGGGTCAACGCGGGATTAGTCCCTGTGTCACTGACGTGTGGACCCCACACGTCAGGTTTGACCTGGGGCGCTCGGTTGACCCTGCTGACGTCACTATTACGTCATGCTGACGCAGTATTTGTTCTAGAATTTAAATAAATCCTAAATGATTTATAAATTCCAGAAAATGACTAAAACTTCCAAAATTCATAGAAAATTAACCGTAACTCCAAATTTAATAAATTATATATGAAAAATTATCAGAAAAATTCAAGGAATCCATCTGTACCATTTTCATGCATGTTAGAACAACTTATAGCTGCTGTTTAGCACAAATCAATTAAAGGGCATTTAAATAATCACATATGGAGTTTGAATTTGAATCTTGGATTCAAACCAACTTCATTTAATCTGGTTTTAGTTGCATTAGCTCAAAACACATTCATTTTGCCATGTCATGATCATGCATCATATTGTGCATTGCATTGATTGTGTTCCTTTCTGTGTTGCCGGTATTTGTCCCCTCTCGATAGACGTGATACCGATGACGTGATCGTTGACACTGATGAAGACTCAATGTTATCTTCAGAAGTGCCAGGCAAGCAAAACCCCCTTGTTCATTCCGATACAATCCTACTCTCTCGCTCCTGCTCTCTTTTACTGCATTAGGACAACACCGATTCATCTGTTACTTGCTGCGGTAGCTGAACCCCTTTGTCCTTTGCATGACCTGTCATTGCCACAGTAAATAGATGAAACCCACTAGCATGAGTAGGAGTTGTTTGAGCCCTGATGTGCCTACTCATTCATGTTTGTTTGTCATGCCTGCTATTGCTTAGAGTTGAGTCAGGTCTGATTCATCGAGGATGAATCAGAGGCGTGTGAACCTGTCCTACTGTGTGTGAGCTAAGTGTGTGAACACGATTTGGTAAAGGTAGCGGTGAGAGGCCATGTAGGAGTACATGGTGGGTTGTCTCATTGCAGCCGTCCTCAGGAACTGAGTTCTGTGTTTGTGATCCATGATTCAGCTACTACCACGCATTGGGCCCGAAACCAATGGACCCTCTCGGCTTCTTGATCACCCTTGTCCTCTGTCCAGGAGTTGCAAGTAGTTTCTGGTGTTTGTAGTATGCTGGAGGCCGTGGGCAGCGCTGACCGTAGGGGTGGGCTGTGATGCGGTAGGCACGTGGCACGGTGTACCGGGCGCCCGTTTGGTGTCTCGGGAACCCTGTTCACATCGTTTGGGGCTGTGAGCGAAACTCCGGCCGGATCTCCTCATGGATGGAACCCGAATAGGCGATAAACCTGGACTAGAGACTTAGGTGATTAGGTAGGTCGTGGCCGACACCCACGTTGGGCTTCCGCTTGAAGGTTGCTGAGTACATGTCGTGTAAACGGCGGTAAGTGGTGAGAGCGCGTGTGAAGAAGTACACCCCTGCAGGGTTAACCTAATATATTCGAATAGCCGTGTCCACGGAAAAGGACCTCTGGGTTGCTTATATCAGTTCATAGACAAGTGAAAGTGGATACTCTAAAATACGCAAGATAAGCGTGAGTGCTATGGATGGCGTTCTCGTAGGGAGACGGGAGCGATTCCATAGTGGTGTATTGATATGGTGAATATGTGGACTCGTGTGCGCCACCTTAAAAGAGTTACATTGCAGTCGTAGTTTAGGATAGCCACCGAGTCAAAGCTGGCTTGCTGCAGTTAAACCCCACCACCCCTTTGTTGATAATGATGCATATGTAGATAGTTCTGATGTAAGTCTTGCTGGGTACATTTGTACTCACGTTTGCCTATTTTATGTTTTGCAGAGAGACTTCGGTCTCGCTAGTAGTTTCACGTGGACTTCGACGTTTAGCTTGATACCTCAGCTACGATCTTGTGCCCCGGCAGGATCTGATAGATAGTCAGGCTTCTCAGCCTTTTCATTTATAGATGTCTGTACTCAGACATGATAGCTTCCGCTTGTGCTTTGACTTGTATGCTCTGAGTGTTGGGTCATGAGACCCATGTTTGTAATATCTCGCTCCTCGGAGCCTAATGAATAAAGTACTTGTGTCGTAGAGTCATGTTGTGATGCTTCGTTGTATTTGCACATATCGAGCATACTGTGTGTGTGATTGAAATGCTTGGTATGTGTGGGATCTGACTATCTAGTTGTTTATCTTTAGTAGCCTCTCTTACCGGGAAATGTCTCCTAGTGTTACCGCTGAGCCATGGTAGCTTGCTACTGCTCTGGAACACTTAGGCTGGCCGGCATGTGTCCTTCTTCGTTCCTGTGTCTGTCCCTTCGGGGAAATGTCACGCTTTGAGTACCGGAGTCCTGTTAGCCCGCTACAGCCCGGTTTACCGGAGTCCTGCTAGCCCAGTGCTACAGCCCGGACCCACTTGCTGATGACCGACACGTTCGAAGCTGGGTCATGGATGCCTGTCCCTGTAAGTCTGTGCCACTTTGGGTTTACGACTAGTCATGTCAGCCCGGGCTCTTTATCATATGGATGCTAGCGACACTATCATATACGTGAGCCAAAAGGCGCAAACGGTCCCGGGCAAAGGTAAGGCGACACCCGTGGGAACACCGTGCGTGAGGCCGCAAAGTGATATGAAGTGTTACTGGCTAGATCGATGTGACATCGAGTCGGGGTCCTGACAGTGTTGGTATCAGAGCTTGACTGCCTGTAGGATTACCAAGCCAAACTGGTCGAAGTTGAGTTTAGAAATTCTTTAGTTATATAAGGGAATTGATTGTGGGATGGAACGTAAGGCTCTTTTTACTCCTTATACCTCATGCCCTTCTGATCTGAGTCATCTTATCTTTCCTGCGGGGATTAAGAACTAGGCTATCTCTTCTTCCCATCAGGATCACGTGTTACTAATCCGTAGACTTATAAGATTGTTGGATTTAAGCTTGAGTTCAGTTCCTACTACTTCCGTATGTTAACTGTTGATCTCAAAACCTTGATATTGTGCTTCTGAGTGGTTATGCCACCATTTTTGTGAATGTCTCAAATCTTTTCTGAGCATTTACAGCCGTTATGCTGTCCGAGTCATCCCAGGTCATCCCAGGTTTAATTAGTGATTAGGTTAACCTAATTATAATTAATTAACTTAATTAATTCCTTAATTAATTAATTAATTAATTTTATTATTATTATTATTTATTTATTTTGATATTCCTTTTTTTTACTGACAGTAGCACTGGGCCACTGGACAATGTCCAGCCGGACACGTCCAGGGCAGCACCACACATGGCCGGACAATGTCCAGGCCACACCCTTTGGCGCGCCGGACATGTTCGGGCTGGGCGGGGCACACACGCAGCCAGCGGCCATGGCCGAGCCGGTCGGTGCGGTAGCCGCTAGGGTGCCGAAGGGGGTGAAGGGGGGCTGCTGGGCGGAGGCAGGCGAGG
>NC_057800.1:637191660-637229342 GCF_018294505.1 Triticum aestivum | reverse complement strand
TGTTTTATCTCTTTTCTTTTATTTATTTTCTTTTACGGATTTATATTATTTTAGTTTTATAAAACATAAAGGTTGCACCTAAATTATTATTACTAGTTATACCTCGGTCACAAAAAGGTCTAACCCCCAAAATAAAATAGTTTAGTATTTTATAATATACAAAAGGCATTTATTTAGTTGTTTTAGCTACTGCTTAAATCATTTTAGAGCATTCAAACATTTTATAAAAGGGTGGTTTCTTCACCATAATTACCTATGCTTTACTTGTCACCGTTTGTACCTTTTAGTTCTGACATTTGAAAATTTTACTGGTTTGACTTTATTTTGTATTTGAAATTCGAACCGGTTTTTGAACTAACCCGAGATTAACTACAGTGACAAAGGTGACGTGGCATCATTAGTGGGGATTACTGTAGCTTAATTACCCGGGCGTCACATCTTGATCGTACACATTTGCGTGCATGATTAGTGTATGATTGAATCGGGGGCGTCACAAGTTGGTATCAGAGCCGACTGCCTGTAGGAATCCCCCTTCCACACTCCTTGGCCAAAGTCGAGTCTAGACATTGCAAAAACTTTTACTAACTTGGCTGTGTGCCTTACGGGCCCACGTCGCCATTGGGTGGTATTAGGATCTTTTACTCCTCGACCTTTACTCTGGGATTCTGAACTCTCTTCTATTCGGGTTAAACGATTTTTACTAAATTCTAACTTTTAGGTTCTCGAAAATACTTTCTACCGGAGGGGTCCTTTAGTCCGGATGATCACCGGCTACATCAGAAGATTCCGAAGATACTCTCTGAAGTTCTCTCGAGACTTGTGCCCATCACTTTGGCTATTCCTGACCACCGATAAATCCGTATGGATAACTACTTACACTTGCCATTCTTACGATCATCCCCCATTGATCTTGTTATTACAAGATACCCCGAAATTCTCTCTAATGTTCCGAGAATCCTTTTGTGCCTACTGCCTTGCAGTTCCTTGTCGCCTGAATACCACTACGGATAATTTCTTGCACTTACCAAGTATCCACTCATCCCCAGTTGATGCATGTATGTCACGAATCCTCGAAATACCATTGGATCTTCCGAAAATCCTGAGCATCCTATTGCTCTTGAAATTCTTGATTACTTGCATTATGGTTAATCCCATAAGTCTAGTAATCTTGTTGACATCCATTGTCATTATCATTTGAGTCCGTTGACTCGATTTGTTGGAATGCTCGCAATCCTCAAACAGATCCTAGAATTCCTCCTTCCGGCTCAGACGTCATTTTTGAACATGAGCTGGTTCTCGACCAATCAATTGCCGTCGATTGTGCCCCTAAGTCTATTGAACTTATCCATCCTTGATCAGAGCGTCTGCTTCTGATCCTTCACTTTGTAAATCATAATTCCTTAGCAATTGAGCTCTAAGTTATTCAGTTGTTTCTACAATCCAATGTCTTTGCCTTGCTTCTTCCTCTGGTTGTGTGCCGATACTCACCCCAGATCCTTTAATGGATTTTATCCGACATCGCCCTTCATATTCAATAACTTTGTGAGCCTTCCCTCGGATACATAATGCCTTTGGTAAATTGTATCCTCTACTTTCTCAACCTTGCTCTGCTTTCGAGCTTGAGTTATTTACTTCTGAACTTTGTAGTATATGTTCCTAAGATACCCGATGGGTTGGACCAAGGCCTTCCCTAGACTGTGCAAACCCGGGAGTTTTCACGAGTTATATTCTTCGGGTGATTACCAGAGAAAATTTCAACACTACGACTTCGTCGAAAATGAGAAGTGAATGAAAAGGTATGCATTGGAGAAGTGGGAGTCGACCTTGAACCTTGCGTTCATGCCCATGGACTCGATGTAGATCTTATCATTAAAGCTGCTCTTAAATGAATTATTCCTTTGGTATAAGTTCATCTTATATCTAGGATCTGGCCTTTTGCAATCGTGGTTCCGACCATGATTGTTCTTCTTTGATCTCATTTCTCGGACAAGTTAAAACAATTGTCTTCTATGGATCAATACACCAGACCAACCTTTACTTTGATCTTGTGTCGAGTATTACCCCCTGGTATGTCGAGATTATCATGGAACTGCATAACTTTTTATGAGTTCTTCATCAAGTGCTACCTTCCCACTGATTCCAATTTTTCGCGGGCTCTGAGTTATTGAACACTCAAAGACACCGATAACTGAACCGAGTCCGCCCTACGGTTCAACAACTCTTCAGTAAGCTTCTATAAGTACGAGTTTGTACCCGATCACGCCATTCCTAGCCTGTTTGGCTATATCATTGTCGTGACGATTCTAACTGTGCTACCTGGTCCTTATTCTCGGAGCACCAATTTTCAACGATGAACTAACCTTACGTCGATCCTAATCGTCATATCAATTCGCCTTGAACAACAAGCTTGGTTTCGAGTTTGTGTCGTACCTTTGGTTCCAATAACCTTTCACTTCATCATTACTTGACTTGATGTCGTCACCGATCGATTACATCTTCATGAACTCTCGCGACAAAGGTGTCGTGATCATCAACATTCTGAGCTCATCCAGAATATCAATTGAATTCATGATGAGAAATACCATCCTTGCCCTCGATGAATTGTATTATCGTCGACCACTTTATTGCCCTCCCACCAACACAAGCTTGTTCATGTTTGGTGTTATACCTTGAGTTCCTTGCTATCCAGCAGTTGTTCTTCTTTACCTTGGAGTATTACCATCCTTTATGTCAAGAATGTTCTGAGATTTGTTCCACCTCTTGAGAATTCTTGACATAGAAATACTTCTCAACATCACCATTCTTTCTTGGTCCCCGTGTTAATTCCAACAAGTGAACGGTGTTGTTTGGATTCTTTCCTTCTAGCAACCCTAATTTTTTTTGAAGTTAATGGTCGGAAGTTCATTCTTAGGCTATTGACTATTGAATCACCATTCTGACATTGGTCGTGCAACCCAACCCATATTTCGGGCGCACCTTTCAACCAATGTTTAATTATGTATGTTTTCCTCGAGCATATTTCCTTATATCATTTGATTTGACCAATGTTATCTCCTTGTTCACTTAATTTTGGAAATCCATCTTTTGGAAATCTCGAAGAATTGTCGTTGAGTTCATCATCCACCTCCTTGTCCTCTCCTTGGGATAATGATGAACTCTTGTTAACGGAAATCACTTCATGGTTCATTTCCCGAGAATCTTACAGTGTTATCCCATCAATTTGTGTTGCACCTTTCTTCTCAGGCATCCTGAGCCCGAGGTATCCTGACACCAATCATACCTGAACCTTGGTCAGATGTGATGGTTTGAACATATTCATTGGTCTTTAACCCGATAAGGTGATGTCATCCTAACACACCTGCCCGGAGGGCCTATTGTTATAGTTCTTCCTTTTAGCAGTGTTAGTCATTCTTCCGTGAGGAAATCGGAAGACTTATTCTATAAGTTGTTCCTGATGGATCCTTTGTGTTTCCAAAGTCTGATCTTCACCTAATGACCATGTCAATGCTATCTCGAAGCATGCCTGTGGTACTCCGATTTTCAATAAGAACATTTGAAGCCCAATGCTAAATGTTTCTTGCTCAATTATCCAAGCACCGTTGTATGGGTAATGTCATGAAATTTCTCTCCCCTACCTAAGGAGTTTTCTACATAATATCCTGTCATGGATATCATGCTCTGCTTGTCCTTGGGAAGGATATACCCCTGATATACGTGTTTAAGCACATTTTCCTTCCCGTTGTTTTGTTCAAACTTTCTTGTAAACTACTTAATCGAGCAGTGGTAATCCCCTGCTTAGGTAAACACCTCGGTGTACCTTCCTGTCTGGTGTGACCCTGTTACTTTTGTTGATGACATTCCGGTAACCACCGATGGACGAGAACTTTGCCTACTGGTCCGCCTCATTCAACGAGCAGGAAAATGGTTCTCTTCGTCCCTCGCCCTTGGTACCAACATTGTTGCTGACATAACTAACATGGTACTCTCTAACATGCCTTACTATCATGACCGTGCAAGATGTCATTGCTCCTATAAAAAAAACCCACATGGTGGGCCCATAACCCACAGTTCCACAGGATCGAAACCTGACTCTCCTATACACCCCCTATTTTAAGGTTGTTCCTCGCACTTGGCCTCGTATGTGATTCACGAGCCACCTTCTGAGAGATCATCAATTCTGGTATCGGACACAATACTTATACCTATTGCTTTGAACCCCTTCCACGCCCTATTTCAGGCATCAAACGATTGCCTGCCCGCTCGAAACTTCACATGATACCTCCTTACTTTTCTCTTGATATTTTCTTAAGATTAAATTCGAGAGCTAGTTCCGCCATCTTCCTCGATGTTATCGACCAGATAGTCGACCTTGCAGAGGTCCGTTTCTCCCGGAATGCCCACCCCTTATTCTTTTCCGTAAGTACGATAAAGATCCCGAAGAAAGGATGGCCACTTCATCATGATTACGTAAAGCAGAAAAATGAATACATCAACGAAAAGGATCAACCTCTTCGAAAGGGCAGCCAAGACCGAGAAGACTCGTTAGGTTTTTCGCTACCAACACCTTTCCCCCCCTTACTCCACCGCTTAAATCTCGGGACGAGATTTCTTGTAGTGGAGGAGAATTATGACGCCCAGATATTTAGGCTACAGTAATTCCACGCTAATGATGCCATGTAACCTCGGTTACTGTTGTTAATCTCGCGATGGTTCAAAAATGATTCAAATTCAAATTTAAAATCAAGTCAAACAACTAAGTTTTCAAAGGTCAAAACTAAAATGTTCTTAATGTGACAAATAAATCATGGATATTATTGGTGGAGAAACAACATCTTTATAAGATATTTAAAAACACTAAAGTGATTAAAACAACATCAAAACAATTAGTTATACTCCTAATATATTTTACCAAATACTAAACTATTTTTATTCTGAGGTAAAACTTCTTAGAACAGTGGATTATATTGACACACTATTTTTGGGGCTATTTTCATATTTTACTAAACAATACAAAAAAGGGGAAAGTGAGGGAACCCCTCCCTGCTGGATCGTGGCCCAGCTGGCCACTAGGCCGCCTGGCCGGCCCAACCGGCCACCCACTCCCCCATTAACCCCACGGTCCACCCGATCGAAACCCTAGCCGCACCCCACATTCCCCCCCACGATCCCCCCGATCTATTTCCCCTTCCCTCGCGTGGATCTGGATCGGGGGCGCTCGCCCCCGAAAATGGTGCCCCGACCCCATCGCCTCGTCGCCTCGCGGACGCTGCCTGGAGCTCGCGCCGCCACCGTGGGACCCCGCTCGGAGCTCCCCCACCGGACTGCCTCCTCCCCGCCGGCCTGCATCCCCTCCGCCGCTCGTTACCGTCCTCCTCCTCAACCCCCGCTGCCCCGTCCCTACAAATCCCGGTGAGGCCACGGCCTCCGCGCCCCTCCTCTCCTTCCCCTGTCCCCACATCGCGCCCGACCTCCCCGCGCCGCTCCCTCCTCGCCCCGCGCGTGGCCTCGTGTGCGCCCGTCCGTCGTCTCTCCGGCGCTACTGCGCCCGCACATGGCCGCGCCCAGGCGCCCGTCTCCCGCGCGCCACGCTCGCCCACGACCTGCTGCTGCTACTACACAGCACCGCCGCGCGCGCGGTCGCACCTCGCGACCGTCACCGCGCCCATCTCCATCATCGCCCGCGCACACCGGCCTCCCCCTGCCTGCCCGTGCGTCGCGCCGGCGATGCCGCCTCTGCCCGTACACGCCTCACCTCGCTCGATGTCGTGACGCGCACGCGTCCTCCGCAACTGCTGACCGCGCCCGACCACCCTCACCTCACCCCCGGCAGCCCCTGCTCGTCGCGCCTACGCGTCCCGCACGCTCGCGCGAGGCTGCACCCGCTCGCACCTCGCCCCCGCGTCGTCTGCCACCCCGCAAGCGCTCGCCAGCTTCCCCGTCGCCGGCGACCTCGCCGCGCCCCAGGGGCCTTCTCCCTGCCGCGCCTGGATGTGGCCTCGGGCATGAACGCTCGCACCCGCGAGCCCCTGTGCCCGGTACCCGCACGCCCGCCCCCGGTTTGGCCCTTGGGCCACTGCCCAGTGGCCCCCCATGCCCCTGTTAAAAAGAAAAAGAATAATAAAAAAAGAATTAAAAAAACTAAATTAATTAAGTTAATTAATCCTACTTAATTAATCTAATTAACCTGTTAGTCTAACTAAACAGTAATTAGTTTAGCCTAAACCCTAGTTACCTAAACAGAGTATGACAGGTGGGTCCCACGGGACCCACATGTCAGGTTGACCAAGTCAACCCTGCTGACTGCTGACGTCAGCATGACATCATGCTGACGTCATAGATCCATTTTTTCGAATTAATTAATTAATTAATTAAATTCCAGAAATTAATAAAACTTTAGTAAATCATATCTTTTAATCCGTAACTCGGATTAAAATAATTTCATCATGAAAGTTGCTCAGAACGACGAGACGATTCCGGATACGCAACCCGTTCGTCCGCCACACCCCCCTAACCTATCGAACTCGCAACTTTCCCCCTCCGGCTCCTCTGCCCGAAAACACGGAACCCCGGGAATACTTTCCCGGATGTTTTCCCCCCTTCACCGGTATCACCTACTACCGCGTTAGGGCACACCGAACACCGCGTATTGCCTTGTTATATTTTGTGATGCTTTGTTTGCTCTGTATTGATTATTTCTTCCCCCTCTTCTCTCCGGTAGACTACGAGACCGGCGCTGCTGCTGACCAGTTCGACTACAGAGTTGACGACCCCTCTCTCTTGCCAGAGCAACCAGGCAAGCCCCCCCCTTGATCACCAGATATCGCCTATTCTACTCTATACTGCTTGCATTAGAGTAGTGTAGCATGTTACTGTTCGGTTACCCCTATTCTGTTGCATAGCCTGTCATTGTTGCTACAGTCATTGATACCTTACCCGCAATCCTAAATACTTAGTATAGGATGCTAGTTTATCATCATTGGCCCTACATTCTTGTCAGTCTGCCTTGCTATACTATTGGGCCGTGATCACTCGGGAGGTGATCACGGGTATATACTATACATACATACATACTATACAGACGGTGACTAAAGTCGGGTCAGCTCGATGAGTACCCGCAAGTGATTCTGATGAGGGGGCTGAAGGGACAGGTGGCTCCATCCCGGTAGAGGTGGGCCTGGGTTCCCGATGGCCCTCGACTGTTACTTTGTGGCGGAGCGACAGGGCAGGTTGAGACCGCCTAGGAGAGAGGTGGGCCTGGCCCTGTTCGGCGTTCGCGGATATTTAACACGCTTAATGAGATCTTGGTATTTGATCTGAGTTGGCTACGAGCCTATACGCACTAACCATCTACGCGGGAGTAGTTATGGGTATCCCGACGTCGTGGTATCAGCCGAAGCACTTCGTGACGTCAGCGATTGAGCGGCGCGCGCTAGGTTGGACTGCGTTAACGCAACTTCCTTTGTAATGGAGGTTGCTAGGTCTGCTCACCGGCCGCGTACGCAACGTGCAGGTGTGCTCAGGGCGATGGGCCCAGACCCCTGCGCGCTTAGGTTTAGACCGGCGTGCTGGCCTCTCTGTTGAGCCTAGGTGGGGCTGCGACGTGTTGATCTTCCGAGGCTGGGCATGACCCAGGAAAGTGTGTCCGGCCAAATGGGATCGAGCGTGTTGGGTTATGTGGTGCACCCCTGCAGGGAAGTTAATCTATTCGAATAGCCGTGATCTTCGGTAACAGGACGACTTGGAGTTGTACCTTGACCTTATGACAACTAGAACCGGATACTTAATAAAACACACCCTTCCAAGTTCCACAGACAACCCGGTGATCGCTTTTCCGCAGGGTGACGAGGAGAGGATTGCCGGGTAGGATTATGCTATGCGATGCTACTGGAGATGCTACTTGGAGATGCTATTTGGAGGACTTCAATCTACTCTCTCCTACATGCTGCAAGACGGAGGCTGCCAGAAGCGTAGTCTTCGACAGGATTAGCTATCCCCCTCTTATTCTGGCATTTTGCAGTTCAGTCCACTGATATGGCCTCCTTACACATATACCCATGCATATGTAGTTTAGTTCCTTGCTTGCGAGTACTTTGGATGAGTACTCACGGTTGCTTTTCTCCCTCTTTTCCCCCTTTCCCTTCTACCTGGTTGTCGCAACCAGATGCTGGAGCCCTGGAGCCAGACGCCACCGTCGACGATGATTCCTACTACACCGGAGGTGCCTACTACTACGTGCAGCCCGCTGACGACGACCAGGAGTAGTTAGGAGGATCTCAGGCAGGAGGCCTGCGCCTCTTTCGATCTGTATCCCAGTTTGTGCTAGCCTTCTTAAGGCAAACTTGTTTAACTTATGTCTGTACTCAGTTATTGTTGCTTCCGCTGACTCGTCTATGATCGAGCACTTGTATTCGAGCCCTCGAGGCCCCTGGCTTGTATTATGATGCTTGTATGGCTTATTTATGTTTTATAGTTGTGTTGTGATATCTTCCCGTGAGTCCCTGATCTTGATCGTACACGTTTGCGTGCAAGATTAGTGTACGATTGAATCGGGGGCGTCACAGAAGGATAGAACCAGTTGCTTGTTGAAGACAATGATTTGTTGGACCAGTTCCAGTTGATGTGACACTGTACGTCTGGTTAGGGAGGCTGAGATTTAACTCAGAAGACCGTGTCTTCACCTTATTCCCCTCGAGCTAAGGACACCCAGTCCTCGCTCAATCACTCTGATAAGTCTTGAAGGTAGACTTCCAAACCTTCACAGACTTCGTTCACCGGCGATCCACAATGACTCTTGGATGCTCAGATCGCGACGCCTAACCGCCAGGAGGATTCACAGTTCTCAAGTGTAACAAGTTTTCAGATCACACAGATAGGAAGACTTCAGTGATGCCTAACACTCTTTGGCTCTGGGTGTTTAGGGCTTTGTCCTCGCAAGGATTTCTCTCTCAAAGGCTTCGAGGTGGGTTGCTCTCAAATGACAAAAGCCGTGCATTAACTCTGAGCAGCCACCAATTTATGGTGTGGGGGTGGGCTATTTATAGCCACTAGGCAACCCGACCTGATTTGTCTGAAATGACCCTGGGTCACTAAGGAACTGACACGTCTTCCAACGGTCAGATTTCAAACACACGCGGCAACTTTACTTGGGCGACAAGTAAAGCTGACTTATCCAGCTCTGGATAAGTTTTGCTCTCATTGTCTTCGCTCGAAGACATAGGATTTTGGTTAAGCATCACTTCAGTCACTCTGACTTTGTTCACTAGGACTCCACTTAACAGTATGGTGGTTCCTATGACTCACCAAAGAAGAAAAGGAAACAACAAAACAACTAAGTCTTCGCGCTCCATAGTCTTCACGCGATGTCTTCTCTTGTCATAGTCTTCAATGTGAATATCTTCACATACCACCTTTGTCTTCAATGTCTTCATACATTTTTAGGGGTCATCTCCGGTAGGTAAACCGAATCAATGAGGGACTACTACCTGTGTTATCCTGCAATTCTCACAAATACATTAGTCCCTCAACCAGGTTTGTCGTCAATACTCCAAAACCAACTAGGGGTGGCACTAGATGCACTTACAATCTCCCCCTTTTTGGTGTTTGATGACAAACTGGTTGAAGTTTTCAACGGGGATAAAAGTATGTGAAATTGTAAAGGATTTATGTATTGTCTTCGTAAGTAGTGCTACCTCTTGAGCACTACGTTGGTTTTCCCCGAAGAGGAAGGGATGATGCAGCAAAGTAGCGTAAGTATTTCCCTCAGTTTTTGAGAACCAAGGTATCAATCCAGTAGGAGGCTACGCGCGAGTCCCTCGCACCTGCACAAAACAAATAAATCCACGCAACCAATGCAAATAGGGGTTGTCAATCCCTATAGGGCCACTTATGAGAGTGAGATCTGATAGATATGATACGATAATATTTTTGGTATTTTTATGAAAAAGATGCAAAGTAAAATAAAGGCAAAGTAAATAGGAAAGGAAATAACTAAGTAGTAGGAGATTAATATGATAAAGATAGACCCCGGGGCCATAGGTTTCACTAGTGGCTTCTCTCGAGAGCATAAGTATTCTATGGTGGGTGAACAAATTACTGTTGAGCAATTGACAGAATTGAGCATAATTATGAGAATATCTAGGTATGATCATGTATATAGGCATCATGTTCGAGACAAGTAGACCGACTCCTGCCTGCATCTACTACTATTACTCCACTCATCGACCGCTATCCAGCATGCATCTAGAGTATTAAGTTAAAAACAAAGTGATGTCTACTACACAACCTTCTTCTTGTAGATGTTGTTGGGCCTCCAAGTGCAGAGGTTTGTAGGACAGTAGCAAATTTCCCTCAAGTGGATGACCTAAGGTTTATCAATCCGTAGGAGGCGTAGGATGAAGATGTTCTCTCTCTAGCAACCCTGCAACCAAATAACAAAGAGTCTCTTGTGTCCCCAACACACCCAATACAATGGTAAATTGTATAGGTGCACTAGTTCGGCGAAGAGATAGTGAAATAGGTGGTATATGGATAGTAGATAAAGGTATTTGTAATCTGACATAATAAAAACAGCAAGGTAACAAGTGGTAAAAGTGAGTGTAAACGGTATTGCAATTATAGAAAACAAGGCCTAGGGTTCATACTTTCACTAGTGTAAGTTCCCTCAACAATAATAGCATAATTGGATCACATAACTATCCCTCAACATGCAACAAAGAGTCACTCCAAAGTCACTAATAGCGGAGAACGAACAAAGAGATTATGGTAGGGTACGAAACCACCTCAAAGTTATTCTTTCCAATCAATCCGTTGGGCTATTCCTATAAGTGTCAAAAACAGCCCTGGAGTTCGTACTAGAATAACACCTTAAGACACAAATCAACCAAAACCCTAATGTCACCTAGATACTCCAATGTCACCTCAAGTATCCATGGGTATGATTATACGATATGCATCACACAATCTCAGATTCATCTATTCAACCAACACATAGAACCTCAAAGAGTGCCCCAAAGTTTTTACCGGAGAATCACGACGAAAACGTGTGCCAACCCCTATGCATAGGTTCATGGGAGGAACCCAAAAGTTGGTCACCAAAACATACATCAAGTGAATCACGTGATATCCCATTGTCACCACAGATATCCACGACAAGACATACATCAAGTGTTCTCAAATCTTTAAAGACTCAATCCGATAAGATAACTTCAAAGGGGAAACTCAATCCATTACAAGAGAGTAGAGGGGGAGGAGAAACATAAGATCCAACTATAATAGCAAAGCTCGCGATACATCAAGATCGTGCCAAATCAAGAACACGAGAGAGAGAGAGAGAGAGAGAGAGAGAGATCAAACACATAGCTACTGGTACATACCCTCAGCCCCGAGGGAGAACTACTCCCTCCTCGTCATGGAGAGCACCGGGATGATGAAGATGGCCACCGGAGAAGGATTGCCCCCTCCGGCAGGGTGCCGGAACGGGTCTAGATTGAGTTTCGGTGGCTACGGAGGCTTCTGGCGGCGGAACTCCCGATCTATGTTGCTCTCGGATGTTTTTAGGGTATATGGAGATATATAGGTGGAAGAAGTACGTCAGGGGGGCCACGAGGGGCCCACGAGGCAGGGGGGCGCGCCCAGGGTGGCGCCCTCCACCCTCATGACCTCCCCGGAAACTTCTTGGAGTAGGGTCCAAGTCTCCTGGATCACGTTCGGTGAGAAGATCACGTTCCCGAAGGTTTCATTTCGTTTGGACTCCGTTTGATATTCTGTTTCCTCGAAATACTGAAATAGGCAAAAAAACAGCAATTCTGGGCTGGGCCTCTGGTTAATAGGTTAGTCCCAAAAATAATATAAAAGTGGAAAATAAAGCCCAATATAGTCCAAAACAGTAGATAAAGTAGCATGGAGCAATCAAAAATTATAGATACGTTGGAGACGTATCACAAAGTAACGCCTTAAGCAAGATGAGATGATGTAGAGGCATAGACTCATGCAATATGAAGAAAACCCCATCTTGTTATCCTCGATGGCAACAATACAATACGTGCCTTGATGCCCTTACTGTCACCGGGAAAGGACACCGCAAGATTGAACCCAAAACTAAGCACTTTTACCATTGCAAGAAAGATCAATCTAGTAGGCCAAACCAAACTGATAATTCGAGGAGACTTGCAAAGGTAACCAATCATACATAAAAGAATTCAGAGAAGATTCGAATATTATTCATAGATAGACTTGATCATAAACCCACAATTCATCGGTCTCAACAAACACACCGCAAAAAGAAGATTACATCGAATAGATCTCCACAAGAGAGGTGGAGAACATTGTATTGAGATCCAAAAAGAGAGAAGAAGCCATCTAGCTACTAACTATGGACCCGTAGGTCCGAGGTAAACTACTCACACTTCATCGGAGGGGCTATGGTGTTGATGTAGAAGCCCTCCGTGATCGATGCCCCCTCCGGCGGAGCTCCGGAACAGGCCCCAAGATGGGATCTCGTGGATACAGAAAGTTACGGCGGTGGAATTAGGGTTTTGTCTCCGTATCTGATCGTTTGGGGGTACGTAGGTATATATAGGAGGAAGGAGTATGTCGGTGGAGCAACAGGGGGCCCACGAGGGTGGAGGGCGCGCCTGGTGGGGGTGGGCGCGCCCCCCTACCTCGTGACCTCCTGTTTTCTTTCTTGACGTAGAGTCCAAGTCTCCTGGATCATAATCTTCCTAAAAATCACGTTCCCGAAGGTTTCATTCCTTTTGGACTCCGTTTGATATTCCTTTTCTTCAAAACCCTAAAACAGGCAAAAAACAACAATTCTGGGTTGGGCCTCCGGTTAATAGGTTAGTCCCAAAAATAATATAAAAGTGGATAATAAAGCCCAATAATGTCTAAAACAGTAGATACTATAGCATGGAGGAATCAAAAATTATAGATACGTTGGAGACGTATCAAGCATCCCCAAGCTTAATTCCTGCTCGTCCTCGAGTAGGTAAATGATAAAAACAGAATTTTTGATGCGGAATGCTACTTGGCATAATTTTAATGTAATTCTTCTTAATTGTGGTATGAATATTCAGATCCAAAAGATTCAAGACAAAAGTTCATATTGACATAAAAATAATAATATTTCAAGCATACTAACAAAGCAATTATGTCTTATCAAAATAACATGGCTAAAGAAAGTTATCCCTACAAAATCATATAGCCTGGCTATGCTCTATCTTCACCACACAAAATATTTAAATCATGCAAACCCCGATGACAAGCCAAGCAATTGTTTCATACTTTTGACATTCTCAAAACTTTTTCAATTTTCACGCAATACATGAGCGTGAGCCATGGATATAGCACTATAGGTGGAATAGAATGGTGGTTGTGGAGAAGACAAAAAGGGGGAAGATAGTCTCACATCAACTAGGTGTATCAACGGGCTATGGAGATGCCCATCAATAGATATAAATGTGAGTGAGTAGGGATTGCCATGCAACAGATGCACTAGATCTATAAGTATATGAAAGCTCAAAAAGAAACTAAGTGGGTGTGCATCCAACTTGCTTGCTCATGAAGACCTAGGGAAATTTGAGGAAGCCATCATTGGAATATACAAGCCAAGTTCTATAATGAAATATTCCCACTATGATATGAAAGTGATAACATGAGAGACTCTCTACTATGAAGATCATGGTGCTACTTTTAAGCACAAGTGTGGTAAAAGGATAGTAACATTGTCCCTTCTCTCTTTTTCTCTCATTTTTAGGCCTTTTCTCTTTTTTATGGCCTCTTTTCTTTCTCCCCCTTTTTTATGTGGGCTTCTTTGGCCTCTTCTATTTATTTTTCATCCGGAGTCTCATCCGACTTGTGGGGGAATCATAGTCTCCATCATCCTTTCCTCACTGGGACAATGCTCTAATAATGATGATCATCACACTTTTATTTTTCTTACAACTCAACAATTACAACTCGATACTTAGAACAAAATATGACTCTATGTCAATTCCTCCGGCGGTGTACCGAGATATGCAATGAATCAAGAGTGACACGTATGAAATAATTATGAATGGTGGCTTTGCCACAAATATGATGTCAACTACATGATCATGCTAAGCAATATGACAATGATGGAGTGTGTCATAATGGTGGAAAGTTGCATCGCAATATATCTCGGAATGGCTATGGAAATGCCATAATAGGTAGGTATGGTGGCTGTTTTGAGGAAGGTATATGGTGGGTGTATGATACCAGCGAAAGGTGCGCGGTATTAGAGAGGCTAGCAAAGGTGGAAGGGTGAGAGTGCATATAATCCATGGACTCAACATTAGTCATAAAGAACTCATATACTTATTGCAAAAATCTACAGGTTATCAAAGCAAAGTGTTACGTGCATGCTCCTAGGGGGGTATATTGGTAGGAAAAGACCATCGCTCGTCCCCGACCGCCACTCATAAGGAAGACAATCAATAAATAAATCATGCTCCGACTTCATCACATAACGGTTCACCATACGTGCATGCTACGGAAATCACAAACTTCAACACAAGTATTTCTCAAATTAACAACTACTCAACTAGCATGACTTTAATATCACCATCTCTATATCTCAAAACAATTATCAAGTATCAAACTTATCATAGTATTCAACACACTCATAAGAAAGTTTTATTATTAATCTTGTATACCAAGCATATTAAGATTTTAAGCAAATTACCATGCTATTAAGACTCTCAAAATAATCTAAGTGAAGCATGAGAGATCAATAGTTTCTATAAAACAAATCCACCACCGTGCTCTAAAAGATATAAGTGAAGTACTAGAGCAAAATTATATAACTCAAAAGATATAAGCGAAGCACATAGAGTATTCTAACAAATTCCAAATCATGTATGGATCTCTCAAAAGGTGTGTACAGAAAGGATGATTGTGGTAAACTAACAAGAAAAGACTCAAATCATACAAGACGCTCCAAGCAAAACACATATCATTTGGTAAATAAAAATTTAGCTCTAAGTAAAGTTACTTATAGAAGTAGACGAAAGAGGGGATGCCTTCCAGGGCATCCCCAAGCTTTGGCTTTTAGGTGTCCTTAGATTATCTTGGGGGTGCCATTGGCATCCCCAAGCTTAGGCTCTTGCCACTCCTTGTTCCATAATCCATTAAATCTTTACCCAAAACTTGAAAACTTCACAACACAAAACTTAAAGTAGAAAATCTCGTGAGCTCCGTTAGCGAAAGAAAATAAAAGATCATTTCAAGGTACTGTAATGAACTCATTATTCACTTATAGTGGTGTTATACCTACTGTATTCCAACTTCTCTATGGTTTATAAACTATTTTACTAGCCATATATTCATCAAAATAAGCAAACAACACACGAAAAACAGAATCTGTCAAAAACAGAACAGTCTGTAGTAATCTGTAGCTAGCGCAAGATCTGGAACTCCAAAAATTCTAAAATAAATTTATGGGCGTGAGGAATTTATCTATTAATCATATTCAAAAATAATTAACTAAATAGCACTTTCCAAATAAAAATTACAGCAGTTCTCGTGAGCGCTAAAGTTTCTGTTTTTTACAGCAAGTTCAACATGACTTTCCCCAAGTCTTCCCAACGGTTCTACTTGGCACGAACACTAATTAAACACAAAAAACACAACCAAAACAGAGGCTAGATAAATTATTTATTACTAAACAGGAGCAAAAAGCAAGGAATACAAATAAAATTGGGTTGCCTCCCAACAAGCGCTATCGTTTAACGCCCCTAGCTAGGCATAACAATCATGAATAGATCTAGGTATTGCCATCTTTGGTAGGCAATTCTTCAATGACGCATCTACCATCTTTAGGAATTTCTTTCTTTTTATTGATTATCAAACATTTAGGCACAAGATCGAAAAATTCATTTGTAACAAATGGTTCCTTAATGATAGCAAAAAGATTGGGATGAACACTTATAGATTTGAGATCCGCATTTTCCTTACTAGATGATTCACCCTTATTTTTAGGAACGTACATAAGCTTGGCAACTTTAATGGAAGGACTTGGAGTATTCTTTACGGAAGAAAAGCGGTTCCCAAGTTGGTAATAATATTCTCAAGTTTATCGATCCTAACGGAATCGTGATTTATTTTCTCATTAACTATGGGTTCCTTTTCTTTAATATCTTTCAAAGTAACTCCTACTTTAGATCCATATTGAGAGATTCGGCTGTGGATCTTTTTATCCAAATTTTCAATTAACTCTACGGTAGAACCCTTATTTTCAATAATCTCAAGCCTTTGCATTACATGCTCCAAAGTTAATATAGTTCCATTAACCAAGAGAGGGGGTGAGCCAAATAAATCTAACATAGCATTATAAGAATCAAAAGTATGGCTACCCAAAAAGTTCCCTCCGGTAATAGTATCAAGAACATAACGATGCCAAGGAGTAATGCCTACATAAAAATTGCGAAGGATAATGGTAGTAGATTGCTTCCTAGCAGATCTATTTTGAGCAATGCAAATTCTATACCAAGCATCTTTTAGATTTTCACCCTACCTTTGCTTAAAATCTAGAATTTCATTCTCGGGAGACAACGGAGAAGATAAGGGACTAGCCATAACGACAAGCAAACAAACTAACACACAAGCAAACAAAAAGCAAGCGGGCAAAAAGAGGCAAATAAAGAGGGATGATAGATAGAGATGGCGAATAAAATGGCAAGGGTGAAGTGGGGGGAGAGGAAAACGAGAGGCAAATGGCAAATAATGTAATGCGGGAGATAAGGGTATGTGATGGGTACTTGGTATGTTGACTTTTGCGTAGACCTCCCCGGCAACGGCGCCAGAAATCCTTCTTGCTACCTCTTGAGCACTGCGTTGGTTTTCCCCGAAGAGGAAGGGATGATGCAGCAAAGTAGCATAAGTATTTCCCTCAGTTTTTGAGAACCAATGTATCAATCCAGTAGGAGGCTAAGCGCGAGTCCCTCGCACCTACACAAAACAAATAAATCCTCGCAACCAACGCAAATAGGGGTTGTCAATCCCTATAGGGCCACTTATGAGAGTGAGATCTGATAGATATGATAAGATAATATTTTTGGTATTTTTATGATAAAGATGCAAAGTAAAATAAAGGCAAAGTAAATAGCAAACAAAATAACTAAGTAGTAGGAGATTAATATGATAAAGATAGACCCGGGGGCCATAGGTTTCACTAGTGGCTTCTCTCGAGAGCATAAGTATTCTACGGTGGGTGAACAAATTACTGTTGAGCGATTGACAGAATTGAGCATAGTTATGAGAATATCTAGGTATGATCATGTATATAGGCATCACGTCCGAGACAAGTAGACCGACTCATGCCTGCATTACTCCACTCATCGACCGCTATCCAACATGCATCTAGAGCATTAAGTTAAAAACAGAGTAACGCTTTAAGCAATATGACATGATGTAGAGGGATAGACTCATGCAATATGAAGAAAACCCCATCTTGTTATCCTCGATGGCAACAATACAATACGTGTCTGTAGGAGATATGCCCTAGAGGCAATAATAAATGATATTATTTATCTCCGAGTTCATAATTATGTTTATGTTCCATGCTATAACTGCAATGATTCTCGAGTCTGCAATATCCACGAGGCTCGGAGGAAGACTCATATGCATGTGTTGAATAATAAATGGTAAGAAGTATTCCTAGTCTGCCTCTAAGACTAGCTCAAGTGTTGCATGATGGTTCTGTTTTCCTGATCATGGGCATGTCTATGCCAGCAATTTTGAGGGCACAATGTTAAGAGAACATTTGTGTTGAATCGACCCGGATTGATATTATGCTAAGAGATTCATTCGTCACAAGTTAATGGTGCATATCACAGAGATGGTTAACGTTTGCATGATTCCTTAGACCATGAGAGTATCGAGTTTCTTCATGCTTGTTTCATGAACTTTGGGGTTTGTTAAACGTCATCCGTAAATGGGTGGCTATTACGGCGGCTTACGGGTTCATGGAAAAGTGTGTCAAGTAACTTGATAGCTCAAGATTGGGATTTGCTCCTCCGACGATGGAGAGATATCTCTGGGCCCTCTCGGTGTTACGGTATACATCATCGTCTGGCCAGACACAATGTGATTTGATCACTGGGATGCCGGAACACGGAAACGAGAAAAGAGAACAAAACCAGTAGCGAGGTAACTTGCACGGTGGACAAATGGTTCGTCCATGGGGATGCAACAAATCTCACCTTGGGTGTTTGTGACATATCATGAAGCAACAGGAATAGCTCACTGCAACTGGAGGTTCACTCGAATATTTATTCGTGTGGGTATAGGGGTCAATATGGGTGTCCACGGCTCCGATGTTGATCATTGATCGGAAGGGGTTCCGGGTCATGTCTATACTCCACCGAACCTATAGGGTCACACACTTAAGGGTCATCTATCTGCTGAATACTAGACAAGGAGTCTGAGAGAAAATCACCGAAAAAGTTTCGGACACCGGAAAAGTTTCGGACAGCGGAAAAGGTTCTGCAGAGAGAGGTCATCGGATGAGTTTCGATGAAACTGAAAATTTGTTTCAGGGGATACCATTAAGTCAAATTGGTTTCGGCACATGCCTGATAATTCTTGGAGGGTGCCAGAATCATTCTGGAAGCTTTCTGGAATTTTCCGGGATAATAACCGGATATGCTCCGGAGCTGCCGGAACCACTTCAGATGCTTTTCGCAGATGAAAATCACTAAACCGGAATTGTTTCGGAACGCGTTGAAAATCATTTTGGTGGGTACTGGAAATGTTCTAATCCCACATAAATATTTTCAGTTTGAACGGACGCTGAAAAATGTCGTCGTGAATAGTGAAAATCAGCTTTATGGTTACTTTATGGAAAGCCACCTTTTGGGGCTTTGCTCCAAAAGATCTTGGGGATGACATGGATGGATAGGAGACATTTTTTGGGCCCCTCATGGGGGTGTGGCCGGCCACATGGGGTATCCCCCCTTGGGGACCCTCTTGCTCCTTGGTTTCACTCCTAGGTCCTTGTGGAAGGACTTCATTCATGTGCATTTTGGGTTTTTGTGTGAAACTACCCTACCCCTTGGGATTTCCTATAAATAGAGGTGGAGGGGCAGCCCTCCACACTCACTCTTTCTCACATACAAGTGCCATGCATGATCCGGCTTCTCTCTCCCTCCCAGCGAAACAGTTTCGTAGAGCCGAAAGGTTGTCTGGGTTCCGACAGGAACTAGTTCTGGACGGCGAAGCCCTGCCGGATAGATGACACCGTATGTGTGCAACTCTGTAGAGAGGTCGTAGTTTCGATCTTAGTGCCCGAGGGGCTGTTCGAGAATGCCTCCCGAAGGACTGTCCAAGTGACGGTCTGAGTTCTGTGAGTCCTCCCGAAGGGCTGTCCGAGTGACCGTCCGAGTTTCGAAGGTCCTCCCAAGGGCTGTCCACAACACCGTCCGGGAGACTGTTCGACCGCCTCCCGGAGGGCTGTCTGAGGAGCAGATGAGGGTATACATCCTCGCGGTTGGGAGGTTGTAAATCCTAGCTGCGGGGATCTGCACCGCCGATCGTCATCGACTCTACTTCCCGCTGCGCTACGAGTCGGTAACGAAACAGATCAAACCTTGTATGCAGTCTCCATAGTGGTCCTGGGCTGGTGCGTAGGTTGGAAATTTTTTGTTTTCTGCTGCATTACCCAACAGTGGCATCAAGAGCCGTACTATGCGTAGATGCAGGTTTCGATCTAGAATACATGGAGATGTATGGGTATTGCATAATATAATTAGGTTGTAGATGAGATCTATTGCTGAAAATTATTTATGCGGGTGACAGATGAAACCTGTTACCCGACATTCTTGTTGCTTCCCTCGAATTTGCGTTTGCTCAATCTCGAGATAGCATGGTGGAATTTGACAAAGTTCTGGCAATCCGTGATCCTGATTGATCATGGAAGTGCTATCAGTTCTTTGGGTTCCGCCATAGTCAAAAGAAAGATGAAATTCGCTGATGAAAGGGCATTGCAGATATGATCTGCAGGGGGGTCATGCGTATGACAGAGTTTAGTATGGGGCTCGAGATTTAATTATCTCGTGTTTCATACACCCCGAGATGTTAATCTAGCAACTTGAATAATCATACTTGATGATAAAATGTTGGTAGCTGCGGTTTAAGTCAAAACCTTAGAAGCCACGTAAGATAATCTTTTGCATGAACCGATTAGAGACGTCTAACTTGGTTTTGCAGGAGGGTTTGCATGTGCATATGATGTGGTATAGCAGTGCTCATAATAATTTGATTATGTATGAGATGGCTATATAATGTAAATTGATTAACATGACCTGCGTGTCATGATTCAGCATGATGGCTGGAGCCATATGATTGCACTTTAAATGACCTACGTGTCAACCTTGTTGTAATGCATTATTTTATTAGCTATAGAGATAGCAATATTATGTGGTGCATCGACAAGGTGGTGGAAATCTTCGCGAAGGTGAACACCGACGCGAGTGCCGAAGACGAAGAAATGAAAGACTTCTCCGTCAAAAAGGGCTATACCATATCATGCTAATTATGAATTGCCTGAGATGTTTATCCCTTTGATGCACCCTTCTTGATTGCGCCGTAGTCGCTTTTTATTAGGGTGATCTCTCACAAAAATATCAAGTAGTTAGTGTTCTCTCAAGTGTAGCACCATCACGGCACCTATCTTTTTGGGGTGCGCCGTGTCACACGAGTACGAACGATTAGAGAAGTGTGAGGCGGGTGAGTTGAGACCTCGCAGCGAGATCACTTGGTTGTCTTGACGTTCAGGCATGACCGTCATGAGCTCGGAACACACACATCGAAAGATGAACAAGAGTCACATAGAGATGTGATTGGCAAGTTGGCCTACCGGTTGAGATTTTCGTCATCAGTGGTGTTACACCAATGGCGTTGAATTAAAATGCGGATCTTGAATCGCTCATGATCAATTATGAGAGATATTGATTTGAGTGGGAGCGCACTATTGAATTAACTTGTTTAATTCTTAGTGCAATTAATTGTGAACATTGTCTAAAGTGTTATTTGCCTAATAGTTATAGAATAAAGGCTCGCGTTTCCACCCTCCATATTAAAATTGAATAGCTGTTAAATATCTGGTTAAAACTTTACGGTTGGTAACGTAATGTGAGGATTGTCCTCAAGAGTGCCGAGAAGGACTTTGTCCTATCGCATGCTTTCCGTATCCTCCCGCTAATGCTATGGATCATGTGACTCTCGTCCTTCGATCCAAAAGCTAGAATTTTGTTACGGTCAAGTGAAATATGTTTGCTTCCATGAAACCCAAACTTCGAAAGTTGGGATAGTTATATGATATTCATGGAACTGAAAATTATTTTCAGATACAAACAAAGTAATGTTTGTTTGCAAGTATTAGTAAAAGTGTTTACTATGCATTTGACTGTTGGGAAAGGGATCCAGAAGAACGCCTGTCATATAATGAAAGGTGAATAAATCAACAACTTAAAGAGAAAGGAAGTGTCCAAAGGGTGTTAGTATGACTTACACGCCTAGGAAGTCTGGGGCTAACGCCACTCTTAAGTTGGGTGCTTCTTTTGCGAGTAGGAGAAATACTAAAAGTTAAACTGTTAGAAGTATAAAGGAAAATAGAAAGAAGACTGAAATATCCAGCTCATGTATGAATGTCATACAAGTTTTTGATGTATAGAAGGCTTGTCAAAGATATAGTCCTTGGGAATTATGATTAAATTGTTGATCACTGATTCTTGGGTATTGTGAGTTAAATCACAAAGATACCCGCTCGATTGCATTCTGTTGCAACTCGATGTAAGAACTACTATGGCCTAAAAGACTAGCCAGAAATGAGGTTTAGGTATACACAGGGAACATAGTAAATGTTACTATACCTTCCATCGGTGTATTGCCGTCTGTATTTATTTTCATAATTCATTTAGAGTTTTACAAACTCTAGCCTCTTGCAAGAAGGTTGTTCATAAGAGAACTTTTTATGTTCGATGTTATGAATAACACATGGGCCATACTTTCATTATGAATGAGATGTATGTTATGAATATTGATAATAATACAATACCTCTAGGTTTACTTTCATAATTCATTTTCGAGTTTCATACACTCTAGCCCATTGCACATTGTTTGTTGCAAAAGAGTTGTTCATAAAAACAACAATTGTTGTTAAGTATTATGAATAACATGAAGGGCCATGCTTCCATCCAAGATGGGATGTATGTTACGAATATTGATGGTAATATGATACATCCATAACACTGACGCTAAATGTCGCAAGACTAAAAGAATACCACACAAGTGTGGCACTGCATTTGGTCACATTTGAGAAATCCGCATGGAAAATTCCATTATGATGGATTTTGAAGTCATTTGATTTTGAATCGCCTGACACTTGCAACTTTCCTCCGAAAAGTGAAGTGACTGAAATACCGTTCACAGGCCATAAGGAACGAGTAACAAACTTATTGGTGATCATACATTTGATGTGTGTAGTCCGATATAGGTTGTTAGTAGTGGATTTATCTATCTTCAGAAATGACTCAAGTAGATATATGGATATTTACTTGATGAGACGTTAGTCTAGATCTTTTGAAATCATTTGAAAGGTTTTCAAAAATGAAGTAGAAGTTATTGTAACAACAAAATTATATTTCTACAATTCAATTGCAGAAAGGAATATTTGAGTTACAAGTTTAGCGAATGTCTGATGAGTTGTGAAAAGAGTTTCATAACTTACACCTTCCGGAACACCACTATGAGTGGAATGTCTGTGAAGATGTAATCAAACCATTTATGACATGGTAAGGTCAAAGATGACATAAATAAATTTGCCATTATCCCTTTTAAAGTGATGCTTTAGAGACTGCGGCTTTTACACTGAAAAGAGCTACATCGGGTCTGTTGAAATGAAGCCATGGTATGGTACGCCCAACCATGTTATATCTTTTCTTAACATTTGGAATATGGGGCTTGTGTAAAAGGTTACAAACCTATTCCAAATCAGACAAGTGCTACTTTGTAGGTTATACCAAAATGTTGGATATTCCTCCCTCACTATACCGAGGCAAATAGTTTTGCCGCGAAACGGTGTGCTTTTAAAGAGAATGGTTCTTTCAAAAAGGTGAGTGGGAGAATAGTGCAACTCGACGATATAAACAGTATCTTCGTCATCAGATCAAAGGAAAGAGACCTTGGAAGTAATTCCAGAGTTTTCTACTGCGACTGATAAGGAAGTCTCTACAATAAAATGTATGAACTTCGGTCGAACTTGCAGCTGAACCACGTAGGAAAGGCTCGTGCAAACCTCTCAGGTGCGCAAAAGAGATATTGTTGTTAGACAACATTATACCTACGATACACAAGGAAGCGTTGATGGGCCCTGACTCCGGAATTGGCTAAATGCCAATACAACCCAAGTTAGTTTCCATATAAGTGATTCAAGATTAAAACCTTGATACACCTTTCGGAAGACTTAGAGTCTAATGAATATTTATGGAACTTAAAACTGATACGGATAAAAAAAATTATCCATAAAGCTCGACTTGTTGAAATAACAAGTTCAAGGAGTTGACTACAATGAGATTGTCTCACCGTAGAGATGCTTAAAGTCGGTTCGGGTTGAACTAGCAATTAATACATATTTCAATCTTGAGATATGATACACGGATAACAAAAGGATTTCCATCTGATGGAAATGAAACCTAGGACTTGTATGTGATACAGTCCAAAGTAATTTGTCGATCCAAAGGATGCTAGTAGGTATGCAAACTTCAGAGTTCCAGCGATGGACAGAAGAGAGCAAAATGGAGTTGGAATCTTCGTGTTTTGATGAAATGGTCAAAAGGGGCTTTTGACTTCATCAATGGGTAATGAAGATGCTTGTAATTCAAGAAAGTAAGTGGGAGCGCAATAATATTTCTAAAAACCTTGTGTGCTTGACACATTGGTAATTGGAAATAAATTCCTTGACACAAATTAGGACTTCATTTGAAAATAGTTTTTCGATGAAGTTCTTAGGCTAAATAGCCTCAATATTAGGCATGATGATCTATGGAGATAGATTTACCTAATGGGGCTAAGCAATGAATACATATTGACAAGATGCTAAAACCTTTTAGCATTTAAAACGCCAAGGAGTGATTCTTGCCGAAGTCACATGGAAAGAGTTTTTACAAGACTCGGTGTCCCAAAACACTGATGAGTAAAATACATGATGGAGATTCCACACACCTTCGTGTTTTGGGTTAATCATGTATTCCATGGTATGTAAAACAACCAGATATGTCCGATACTCCAAAGGTGTTGTGAGTATAGATACCAAAGTGGTCAAAAGTACTGATCATAGGACAACAGTGAAAGATGTCATTTAATACTAGAGTAGTACTGATGACATGTTTTCTCGCAAGCAGAGATTATGAAAGTGCTTGTTGTAAGTAATTACATCGATACAGTCTTCATCAATGCTCCATGCGATTTTCGATTTAAATTAAGGGTTTTTTGTGTGATACACAATATGGTGGCACGGTAGTTTGAAATTGTTCCAAACAATATACTGTGGCGATTTCTATAACAAGGGCTAAGTATGTTGACGCTTTAGCAGCGACAAACAAGATGTTGAATTATATAGTTCATTCATGAACTTAGTATGGTTCCAAGATGGCTTTTGTCAATGGGACACTACTGCAGGTAGTTGCTCCATAACTCAGTCTGAGGAATCCAGGTTCGACCTGTGATTCACATACATTCAAAGCCAAGTCCACACAAAATATGAATTTTGTGAAAGCGTGAAAATGCTAGGATATGCAAAGATACACATGTAGCTGAAGTCGTCAGATCCGTTGGACATCAGGCTATACCACAAGCGAAGCATATTTACACCAGTGTGCCACAGGTGTAAAGTGCATTAGCATTAACTAGATTATTGACTCTAGTGCAAGTGGGAGTCTGTAGGAGATATGCCCTAGAGGCAATAATAAATGATATTATTTATCTCCGAGTTCATAATTATGTTTATGTTCCATGCTATAACTGCAATGATTCTCGAGTCTGCAATATCCACGAGGCTCGGAGGAAGACTCATATGCATGTGTGGAATAATAAATGGTAAGAAGTATTCCTAGTCTGCCTCTAAGACTAGCTCAAGTGTTGCATCATGGTTCTGTTTTCCTGATCATGGGCATGTCTATGCCAGCAATTTTGAGGGCACAATGTTAAGAGAACATTTGTGTTGAATCGACCTGGATTGATGTTATGCTAAGAGATTCATTCGTCACAAGTTAATGGTGCATATCACAGAGATGGTTAACGTTTGCATGATTCCTTAGACCATGAGAGTATCGAGTTTCTTCATGCTTGCTTCATGAACTTTGGGGTTTGTTAAACGTCATCCGTAAATGGGTGGCTATTACGGCGGCTTACCAGTTCATGGAAAAGTGTGTCAAGTAACTTGATAGCTCAAGATTGGGATTTGCTCCTCCGACGATGGAGAGATATCTCTGGGCCCTCTCGGTGTTACGGTATCCATCATCGTCTGGCCAGACACAGTGTGATTTGATCACTGGGATGCCGGAACACGGAAACGAGAAAAGAGAACAAAACCAGTAACGAGGTAACTTGCACGGTGGACAAATGGTTCGTCCACGGGGATGCAACAAATCTCACCTTGGGTGTTTGTGACATATCACGAAGCAACAGGAATAGCTCACTGCAACTGGAGGTTCACTCGAATATTTATTCGTGTGGGTATAGGGGTCAATATGGGTGTCCACGGCTCCGATGTTGATCATTGATCGGAAGAGGTTCCGGGTCATGTCTATACTCCACCGAACCTATAGGGTCACACACTTAAGGGTCATCTATCTGCTGAATAGTAGACAAGGAGTCTGAGAGAAAATCACCGAAAAAGTTTCGGACACCGGAAAAGTTTCGGACAGCGGAAAAGGTTCCGCAGAGAGAGGTCATCGGATGAGTTTCGATGAAACTGAAAAGTTGTTTCAGGGGATACCATTAAGTCAAATTGGTTTCGGCACATGCCTGATAATTCTTGGAAGGTGCCAGAATCATTCTGAAAGCTTTCTGGAATTTTCCGGGATAATAACCGGATATGCTCCGGAGCTGCCGGAACCACTTCAGATGCTTTTCGCAGATGAAAATCACTAAACCGGAATTGTTTCAGAACGCGTTGAAAATCATTTTGGTGGGTACTGGAAATGTTCTAAGCCCACATAAATATTTTCAGTTCGAACGGACGCTGAAAAATGTCGTCATGAATAGTGAAAATCAGCTTTATGGTTACTTTATGGAAAGCCACCTTTTGGGGCTTTGCTCCAAAAGATCTTGGGGATGACATGGATGGATAGGAGCCATTTTTTGGGCCCCTCATGGGGGTGTGGCCGGCCACATGGGGTACCCCCCCCTTGGGGACCCTCTTGTTCCTTGGTTTCACTCCTAGGTCCTTGTGGAAGGACTTCATTCATGTGCATTTTGGGTTTTTGTGTGAAACTACCCTACCCCTTGGGATTTCCTATAAATAGAGGTGGAGGGGCAGCTCTCCACACTCACTCTTTCTCACATACAAGTGCCATGCATGATCTGGCTTCTCTCTCCCTCCCAGCGAAACAGTTTCGTAGAGCCGAAAGGTTGTCTGGGTTCCGGCAGGAACTACTTCTGGACGGCGAAGCCCTGCCGGATAGATGACACCGTATGTGTGCAACTCTATAGAGAGGTCATAGTTTCGATCTTAGTGCCCGAGGGGATGTTCGAGAATGCCTCCCGAAGGGCTGTCCAAGTGACGGTCCGAGTTCTGTGAGTCCTCCCGAAGTGCTGTCCGAGTGACCGTCCGAGTTTCGAAGGTCCTCCCGAAGGGCTGTCCACAACACCGTCCGGGGGACTGTTCGACCGCCTCCCGGAGGGCTGTCTGAGGAGCATATGAGGGTATACATCCTCGCGGTTGGGAGGTTGTAAATCCTAGCTGCGGGGATCTGCACCGCCGATCGTCATCGACTCTACTTCCTGCTGCGCTACGAGTCGGTAACGAAAGAGATCAAACCTTGTATGCAGTCTCCATAGTGGTCCTGGGCTGGTGCTTAGGTCGGAAACTTTTTGTTTTCTGCTGCGTTACCCAACAGTGCCTTGCTGCCCTTACTGTCACCGGGAAAGGACACCGCAAGATTGAACCCAAAGCTAAGCACTTCTCCCATTGCAAGAAAGATCAATCTAGTAGGCCAAACGAAAATGATAATTCGAAGAGACTTGCAAAGATAACCAATCATACATAAAAGAATTCAGAGAAGATTCGAATATTATTCATAGATAGACTTGATCATAAACCCACAATTCATCGATCTCAACAAACACACCGCAAAAAGAAGATTACATCGAATAGATCTCCACAAGAGAGGGGGAGAACATTGTATTGAGATCCAAAAAAGAGAGAAGAAGCCATCTAGCTACTAACTATGGACCCGTAGGTCTGAGGTAAACTACTCACACTTCATTGTAGCCTTGAACACATTTGGCAGCCAGGTGTTTCATGCGCTCTCGAGAACCTTTAGCTTCTTCACATTTCTTGTGGAATGCCTCCTTGAGCTCATGCAGCATGACCTTGAAGTTTTGGACGTCTTCCACGTTGAGCTTGGCCATGTGCTTCTTGAACTAAGCCTTTTCATAATCAATCGTGTGCTTTAGCTCAACAATTTTCTGTGCAAGAGCCAGCTCAGGAGCAATGGCTCCATGGAAGGAGACGCTGAGGCCAATTGGGAGCTGAAGATCATCAAAACTGAGGTCTGGGTTGTCAAACCACTCATCAATGAACTTGTACAGGATCTCCACATCAAAGAGGGGAAGATCATTGAAGATTTCCGCCTCTTGCTTGCTCTTTATAAGCAGCTCAAGAGCATCATAGCCAAGATCATCGTCGCTAGACAGATCAATGGCTTCATTCTCATTCCTCAGAATGGCAGCAGGGGTCAATGCTTGACCAGTTGGTTGCATGGGCTTCTTCATCTTGTCAGACTTGGAGATGCGAGAGAGATCTTCAGACTGCACACTGGCTTTAGGAGGTGCAGTGGCCAGAGGCTTCGGCCGCGAGACCTTTGGTGCGGAGGAGGGCTTTGAAGCCTTTGGTTTCTTTTGCTTCACAAGCTTCGGTGGTGCATGCGCTTCGTCAGAATTAGCGTCATCTGCAGAGTGATCCACGGCTGCCCCTTGAACCTAAATGTGAGTGATGAGACCTTCAAGGTTGTAGAAGGGCCCAACAATATTGGGTTCAGCATCGCGTGTGCCGTCGGCACAAGGAGCAGAGGGACCGGGGTTGAAGTCTAATCCAAGTGACTTCTTGTTCTCTTTGGCAGAAGTTTTGGCAAACTGGAAGTTACGCTTAAAGAGATTGTCTTCATGACACCATAACAGAGAGGATGGGTCGGCATTAGCAGGCTGAGGTCCACGGATCATGTAGGGGTAGAAGCCTTGAGAAATAGCTTCGGACTTCGACTTGGGCTAAAGACCTTTGTATATAATATCTCCCCAGGGGCCCTTGATGGCATTCTTTTCAGCATATTCATCAGTGAAAAATCTGTACTTGAACCATTCCTCTGCCCAATGTCTTTGAATCCATTGGATTCGGTTCTTGCGTTCTCCATAGGTCTCTTCTGGATCTAACTTGTATAGATCATAGAGATCCGGTGGCAGGTCCTTGGCAATGTTTTCACGGCGCTGTCTTCGGCCCTTCCTGACTGATTTTTCTGTTGCCATGAAGTTCAGACTGAAAGGCTTCAGAACATGCAAAGGCTTCCTTCTACTGGTCAGACAAGAATTAGCTTCGGGAGAATTGATGTGATGCTGTAAGAACTCTGCAAATGAATGCAGACTATGAGAACCAAGGGATTCTCCCATGGACATGTACTTGTGACAACATTAGAGATGCGAGGGAAGGGGAAGAGGTCATATGCATTCTCAGAAGATTTTGAAGATAAATCAGTTTAGAAGACATTGACCTCATAGTACGAAGACATTCACTCATATGTAGAGAGTTGGTTCCAGATTTGTACGAATCCACGAATAAGTACAAGTGAGGAATCTAACTACTTTGTCAAGCATAAGTGAACATACTAGGCATGTTATGAGATGCAAAAAAGGATAGATTCAATTTGTTGGGAAAGAAACCACTTGTGGTTGAAAAAGATGAATCTATCGGATCAAAAAAGGACTGTAAAAAGAGTTTTTATTTACCACTCGAGGAACTGCTAGACGGAGTAGGAGATGAGGCCGAGCAGTTCGATCTTCCGTGCCCTAACTTGGCGACGGAGGAAACCTATGGCGACGGTGGAGAAGACGATGTCCGCGGCCGGCATGAGGACGGCGTCGGTGAGGTCACGGCAGTTAAGCGCTTCGTCGCTGGCGTCGTCGAGAGCTAGTGGTGGCGCTAGGGTTTGTGCGAGAAGGAGAAGTGGAAGAAGAGATAATGACTGGGGTGTGGCGTGTATTTATAAGGACAGGGATGGCGCAACGTTATTACACAGGTGCGCCTGGCGGTTCACATCTGAAGGACACGTGGCGAACATGCAACACATTGGAGGTTGTTCCACGTTCCCACGCACGCCTGGATTGTCAGGTGGTCGTTCCCGCTTCTCCAGGTTTCAGGCAAAAAGGATTGAGCATTTAAAACAGATTTAATGTTTGTCTCTGTATCTTCTGCTGACAAGGACGCAGAGAAGACATTCGACAGTTTCAATAGAATGCATATGATTTGGATAGATAGATTTGAGATGGGAGCATAGAAAGGTTAGGGTCCGATCACACTCACTTAGTTCAAAAGATTCAATAGCTATAAGTGAATGTTGTAGAGGACAGAACGCTAATATATGAATATATTCGAATAAGACTAACTCAATAGTGAGGATAAACATGAGGACATGTTGAAATTTGAAGACAAACCAAATGTGAAGACATAGCAAATGTAACGCCAACAGAACACACTCCAAACAAAAGTTTGGTGGTGGTGTTACCCACCGTATAGGAAGTATTAGACACGGTGCACAATTATCGTGGCACTCCGAAGTCAAATTCCGCGTTAATGTATTCACACTCAGAGTGTAAGTCTTCATTAATTGAAGATATAGGTTACTTCGTGTGTTGCACATCTAAGTCATCAATCATGCATAAGTGTTAGGATGTGTGCCTGATCACATGACATTTGAGGATTCCAAGATATTTAGCTCACACCGCAACTTGCAAAACATTTTATCATCCAAGGGCTTTGTGAAGATATCTGCCAGTTGCTCTTCAGTGTTGACGTGAATGATATCCATATCTTCCTTCATGACATGATCTCTAAGAAATTGATGACGGATCTGAATGTGCTTTGTCTTCGAGTGCTAAACTGGGTTGTTGGCAATCTTGATGGCGCTTTCATTGTCGCACTAGAGTGGCACTTGCTTCAGATGAATGACATAGTCTTTGAGTGTTTGCTTCATCCATAGAAGCTGAGCGCAGCAAGATCCAGCAACAATGTATTCAGATTCAGCAGTGGAGAGAGATACACAGTTCTGCTTCTTTGAAGACCAACACACAAGTGATCGTCCTAGAAAGTGACATGTGCCTGATGTAGACTTGCGATCCACCTTGTCACCAGCATAATCAGCATCCGAGAACCCAACTAGATCAAACTCTGAGCCCTTTGGATACCATAATCCTAGTGTTGGGGTGTAAGCAAAATATCGAAGAATTCGCTTCACAGCTAAGTGATGCGATTCCTTTGGTGCCGCTTGGAATCGGGCACACATGCAAACACTAAGCATGATATCTGGCCTAGACGCACATAAATAAAGCAAAGAACCAATCATGGAGCGGTATATGACGAAGCTATGTACCTAGGGTAGGGTCATGGATCTGTCCAAGTTACCCTCCCCAACGACATCTCTAAAAGAACCAGAAGCAGTCGAAGAGAGATCATCATCCACTCGACCATGAAGCTATGTTCCACTCGATACCTTTGAAGACACTCGACCATGCGAACAATCACTCGACCACCAGAAGATGTGAAGCCATTCACTCCGCAACGGTCGGGATTTAAGTCATAGCTTTAATAATCATTTATAGCACTTTACTTCGGACGTTACCAGTAATGATCCTCCTTTATGAACATTGAACCCTGTGTAACAGAGGGGAGCTAGGGTCCTGGCGCACTCTATATAAGACACCCCCTCCTTCGGGACAAGGGTTCGCACCCTTTGTAATTCACACGCATATATCCAGTCGACCGCCTCCGGGCTCCGAGACGTAGGGTTGTTACTTCCTCCGAGAAGGACCTGAACTCGTAAAACTCGCATGTACAACTCCTCCATAGCTAGGATCTTGCCTCTAAATTCCTACCCCCTATTCTACTGTCAGGCTTAGAACCACGACAGTTGGCGCCCACCATGGGGCAGGTGTCTTAGCGACTTGTTGGAGAAGTTGTAATTTTTCCGATCCCCTTCATCATGGTTTCAGCCGGAGGTTTGGCTGAGGGCCGTGAGATCCGTCTCGGCACGCTCGTGTTTGTCACCGACGACTACGCTTGGCTTCAGGAGGCTCCACTCGACGTCGACGCACTCCCCGCCCGCGGGGCAACGCACTTTCGCGCATGTGTCCTCCTGCGGCAGCCGTCGACCCAGTATCAGTCGGCTCCAGCAGCTTTCACCCTTCCTGTGGCCCGCCAGACCAAACGTTCCGGTCGGTCGAGGCTTCAGCGGTGGGTGAGGCATGCGGTGGCTCACCAGTCGGCCACCCCTCAAGTCGCGGCAATCGAACATGACGAAACTCTCTACGGCCTGTTCGATCGGTTGACTGGCTCCGTAGAGACTGCATCCGAGTGCGACAGTAGTGACCCAGCGGCAGAAGTTTTGATGGTCAATGGACCACGCAGTCCTCCTGGCTTCACCTGTGAAGATGGAGGTGATAGGGACGGCGATCTGTCGCACGTTCATGAAGAGTACCGCCTCGAACCCCTCTCTTCGCAGGAGAGGGAGGAACTTCACCGCCGGAACATGGATGCACTGCATACTCCTATAGTTGGAGAAACCCCTGAGGCCCAGGCGAGGGATTCCAGTCGACCCCAGGGAGCCAGGCTTTGATGCGAGATCTATTCTTGTTCAGGGCTTGGTCGACAGAAACAAAGCTCACCGAGAGGGCCATGACAGGGATCCGCAAACCAGCAGCAGGGTGCATGTCTCAGGTCCAGAGTGCTTCAGCAGAGCCATCAGGGCTGCAGTGATTCCCCCCAACTTTAGGTTGGCGACTGGAGTCAGTAAGTTCACTGGTGAGTCCAAGCCTGACACTTGGCTTGAAGACTACCGAGTGGCTATCCAGATTGGTGGCGGCAATGATGAAGTGGCCATGAAACACCTTCCTCTGATGTTAGAGGGCTCGGCTAGAGCATGGCTGAATCAGTTGGCACCTAGCAGTATTTATACTTGGGAAGATCTCGCCTGAGTGTTTGTCAGAACATTCGAGGGCACTTGCAAACAGCTAGTAGGTTTGACAGAATTACAATGTTGTGTTCAGAAACCGAATGAAACTTTGAGGGATTATATCCAGAGATGGATCACCCTGCACCACACGATGGAGGATGTGTCTGATCATCAGGCAATTTGTGCCTTTAAGGAAGGTGTCAAGTATCGGGAGTTGAATCTGAAATTCGGTCGGACAGGAAATATGACTCTGACTCAGATGATGGAGATTGCCACCAAGTATGCCAATGGTGAAGAAGAAGAACGACTCCGGAGTGGCAAGCACAAAACAGTTGCCTATGAAGCCTGAGGAGGAAGTTCCAGTCGGAAGCAAAAACTCAAAGCCGAGCCAGCAGCTCCTGGCGAAGCCTTAGCCGTGATTCAGGGAAAGTTCAAGGGGAAGCCCAAAGGGTCGTGGAACCCCAAGAAAATAAAGGATCAAGATGGAAACGACGTGCTGGATTTGCCATGCCTCGTCCACACCAAAAAAGATGAAGAGGTAATTTCATTTACCCGAAGCATACCACTCGACAGTGTCAGCTCTTGATCCAACAATTCTGAGAGAAACAGCCCAAGGAAAAGGAGAAGGAAGCAGACAAGGCTGAGGATGAGGAAGAGGATGATGATGGTTATCCCCACGTGAATTCCACTCTGATGATTTTTGCTGACGTTGAGAGCAAAAGTCGATTGAAAGTCATCAACAGAGAAGTGAACATGGTCGCTCCGATGACACCAGTTATTTGAAGTGGTCACAGACTGCCATTACATTCGACCAGTCCGATCATCCAGCGCACATAGCCACCCCTGGGAGGCAAGCACTGGTGGTCGACCCGGTGGTCGAGGGCACCCGACTGACAAAGGTCCTGATGGATGGTGGCAGTGGCCTGAACATACTATATGCAGAGACGTTGAAGGGAATGGGCATTCCGATGTCCAGACTCAGCGAAAGCAATATGAGTTTCCATGGGGTCATTCCAGGCAAGAAGGCTGCATCGCTCGGCCAGATTGCTCTCTACGTGGTTTTCCGTGATTCCAAGAATTACCGCAAAGAAAAGTTGACATTTGAAGTTGTGGATTTCCAGAGTGCCTATCATGCCATTCTGGGCAGGCCAGCTTATGCACGTTTTATGGCTCGACCATGTTACGTGTACCTCAAATTGAAGATGCTTGGTCCCCAAAGGGGTGATCACTATCACTGGTGATCGGAAGAAGGCAGAAGAGTGCTTCCAGAAGGGTTCAAAGATCGCAGATGCACAGATGGCCGTGGCAGAATTGCAAGAATATCAGAAAAATGCAGATCCGAGTGATTTGTTGTGAGCCAAGAAGCCAGCCACAGATTCAGCATTCCAGTCGTCTGGTGAAACAAAGTCGATTCACATTCACCCGACAGACCCCAATGCTGCTCCGACTCACATTTCAACTACACTCGACTCCAAATAGGAAGAAGCTCTCATCCAGTTCCTCCGTGAGAACTAGGACATCTTTGCATGGAAACCTTCAGACATGCCAGGTGTTCCCAGGGGACTGGCTGAGCATCGTTTGCGAGTCGACCCAAAAGTGAAACCAGTCAAAGAACATCTTCGACGGTCCGCCATACAGAAGAGGAAGGCAATCGGTGAAGAGGTGGCTCGGCTTTTGGTAGCTGAGTTTATCCGTGAGATTTACCACTCCGAGTGGTTAGCTAATGTTGTCATGGTCCCAAAGAAGGACGACTCACTTCGCATGTGCATTGAATTCAAGCATATCATTCGGGCCTGCCCGAAAGATCACTTTCCTCTCCCTCGCATTGACCAGATAGTTGACTCGACTGCAGGGTGCGAGCGTTTGTCCTTTTTGGACGCCTACTCCGGGTACCACCAGATCCGTCTGTACGGACCCGACGAGATAAAAACAGCTTTCATCACCCCATTTGGGTGCTTCTGTTATGTCACTATGCCATTCGGTTGGAAGTTGGAGCCACATTCATGCGGATGATTCAGAAGTGCCTGCTCACTCTGATCAGTCGGAATGTGGAAGCATACATGGATGACATTGTGGTTAAGTCACGTAAAGGTTCTGACCTACTGACTGACCTTGCTGAAACCTTTGCCAACCTCAGAAGGTATGATATCAAGCTCAGTCCATCAAAGTGCACGTTTGGAGTTCCAGGCGGAAAATTACTCGGTTTTCTCGTTTCCGAACGAGGGATCGATGCTAACCCAGAGAAAGTGGGTGCTATACTCCGAATGAAATGCCCTGTGCGTGTGCATGATGTCCAGAAGCTTACTGGTTGCTTGGCCGCCCTAAGTCGATTCATTTCTCGCCTCGGTGAGAAGGCACTGCCTCTTTACCGACTAATGAAGAAATCAGATAAGTTCGACTGGACTACTGAAGCTGATGCAGCATTTGCAGAGCTAAAAGCCCTGCTTTCCACCCAGCCGGTGCTTGCTGCCCCAATCAGCAAAGAGCATTTACTACTTTATATAGAAGCCACTGGACAAGTCGTCAGTACAGTACTTACGGTCAAGCGGGAAGAAGAGGGAAAAGCCTATAAAGTTCAGCGCCCAGTTTATTATATTTCTGAAGTTCTGACTCCGTCAAAGCAGAGATATCTGCACTATCAGAAGCTCGTTTATGGGATTTACATGACCACGAAGAAGGTTGCACACTATTTCTCTGATCACTCTGTTACAGTCGTCAGCGACGCTCCATTGTTAGAGATTCTACACAACAAAGATGCAACTGGCCGAGTGGCAAAATGGGCGATTGAACTCCTTCCCTTAGATATCAAGTTTGAGGCAAAGAAGGCTATTAAGTCCCAAGCGATAGCAGATTGCCTCGCTGAGTGGATTGAACAACAACTACCGACTCAAGTTCACTCAGAGCACTGGACCATGTTCTTTGATGGATCCAAATGTTGAATGGTTCCGGTACTAGGGTGGTTCTGGTATCCCCCCGAGGAGACAAGCTCAGATATGTCCTCCAAATTCACTATGATTCTTCCAATAATGAAGCTGAATATGAAGCACTCCTGTATGGGTTGCGTATGGCCATCTCACTCGGTGTCCGTCGCCTCATGGTCTACGGCGACTCAGATTTGGTAGTCAATCAAGTGATGAAGGAGTGGGATGTCAGAAGCCCAGCCATGACTGGTTACTGCAACGCGGTGAGGAAGCTGGAAAAGAAGTTTGAGGGGTTAGAGCTCCATCACATCCCCCGACTGAAAAATCAAGCAGCCGATGACTTGGCAAAGATAGGTTCCAAGAGAGAAGCCATTCCCAGCAATGTGTTTTTGGAGCATATTCATACACCGACAGTTCAGGAAGATCCTTTTACTGAAGAGCCCCCACAGCCTAAGAGCGCCACAGATCCGACTGAAGTCGAGGTCCCAGCCATGGTCGACCTAATCATGGAGGTTCTGGTCATTACTCCCGACTGGACAGTCCCGTACATTGCGTACATCCTTAGGAAGGACCTCCCAGAGGACGAAGAAGAGGCTCGACAGATCGTTCGTCGATCCAAGGCCTTTACTGTGATCAGAGGACAACTATTCAGGGAAAGCGTGACTGGAGTCGGTCAAAAGTGCATAACGCCAGAAGAAGGTCGAATGATCCTCAACGACATCCACTCGGGGACCTGTGGTCACCATGCGTCCTTTCGGGCCATCGTGGCTAAAGCATACCGAGCCGGATTCTATTGGCCATGAGCAAATGAAATGGCGAAAGATATAGTCGACAGATGTGAAGGCTGCCAGTTTTACTCTAACATGTCTCACAAGCCAGCGCCAGCCCTGAAGACCATTCCCCTCATTTGGCCCTTTGCTGTTTGGGGGTTGGATATGGTTGGACCATTGAGAACTGGTAGGAGTGGATTCACTCATGTGCTCGTAGCAGTCGACAAGTTTACCAAATGGATCGAAGCTAAACCTATCAAGAACCTTGAGGCCAGCACCACTGTCAGTTTTATCAGAGAATTGATATTCAGATATGGAGTTCCACATAGCATCATCACGGACAACGGGTCGAACTTCGATTCTAATGAGTTTAGATCTTTCTGCGCTTCTCAAGGCACACGAGTCGACTATGCTTTAGTCGTTCACCCGCAGTCGAATGAACAAGCAGAAAGAGCCAATGGCCTAATTCTCAAAGGACTGAAACCCCAACTGATGCGTGCTCTCAAACACGCAACAGGCGCTTGGGTCGATGAACTCCCGTCAGTTCTGTGGGGTTTAAGGACAACTCCCAATCGGTCGACCGGACAAACTCCTTTCTTCTTGGTCTATGGAGCCGAAGCTGTTCTGCCAAGTGACCTGCTCCACAACGCACCCCGAGTCGAGCTCTTCTCCGAAGAGGAAGCAAAGCAGGCCCGGCAAGATTCAGTCGATCTCTTAGAGGAGGAAAGAGAGATGGCCTTGATCCGGTCGACCATTTATCAACAAGACTTACGTCGATTCCACGCCAGAAATGTGAGGGGTCGAGCCTTTCAAGAGGGAGACCTGGTTCTTCGAGTGGATCAACAGAAACCGCACAAGCTCGCCCCGGCTTGGGAAGGCCCCTTCATCATCACCAAAGTTCTCCACAATGGAGCATACCATCTTTACAGTGTTGAGCATCAGAAAGACGAGCCACGGGCTTGGAACGCGGAGCTGCTCCGCCCCTTTTATACTTAAGCACTCATTCGAATAAAATGTAATAAGAAGTACCTTTGTAATTTGTTCGTCAAAGACAAGAGCTTTTCAGTCTTCTCGCATGATTGTTGTTGCTTTTATTTACCTCTGAAATCCCCCAGTGGGTGGGCTTAGCCGCGAATCCGTTTTGCCTAAGTTCGAAAGAAAATCCTACCGAGTGATGGGTAAGCCTCTCACTCGGGAGGCTTAGCCGCGAATCCGTTTCGCCTAAGTTTGTAAAATCCTACCGAGTGGTGAGCAATCCTCCCACTCGGGGGCTTAGCTGCAGTCCAGTACTCGCCTAAGTTCTCTCACTCGGAAACTTAGCTGCAGTCCGGTACTCGCCCAAGTCTGAAAAAATCCTACCGAGTGGAGAGCAATCCTCCCACTCGGGGGCTTAGCCACAGTCTAGTACTCGCCTAAGCTCTCCCACTCGGGGGCTTAGCTGCAGTCCAGTACTCACCTAAGTTTAAAAAATCCTACCGAGTGGAGAGCAACCCTCCCACTCGGGGGCTTAGCTGCAGTCCAGTACTCGCCTAAGTTCT